>NC_073378.1:87281137-87435556 GCF_028641065.1 Leucoraja erinaceus
TGCTGTCTGTACAATATTTGTATATTTTCCTTATGACCACATGGTTTTCTCTGGATATTCTGGCTTCTCCCACATCCGAAAGAAGTGCAGGTTTGTAGGCTAATTAGCTTCTGTAAAATGTCCCTGGCGTGTAGGATACAACTGGTGTATGGTAGATTGCTGGGCGGTGTGGACTTGGTGGGCCGAAGGGCCTGTTTCCATATATATATTTTACATTTCTTAATTTCATTGAACCATACAGTTGAATATGTGGCATTATTTTCATCTTGTTTCTATAGTCAAAGGGTAAGGTTGATTGATTGATTTATTTAGAACAGTGATGGAAGTCTGACTCCTCTTGCCTTGTATCTATGTTTTTGTTTCTCTATATATATGCATAACAGCATGAATTATAATGTGATTTCCATACATGAATATACTAAGGTCATTCATGTGCTGCATCTGTTGATCAGAGCCTGGCTCTACTGTGGAATGTAATTAGGAATGTAATTCAGCCTAACCTTATTCATACCTAATCCAATTTGAAGCAAAAATGTTGCATTCAAGTGTAAGTTAAAAGGCTTGCTACAGTATGCACCAGATTGCACAATTTCAAGCTGAAAAATGCAAAAGCTCCCTACCATGGGAGGGAGGGGGACCCCCCTCCCACACCCTCCCCTCCTCAGTCGCTGCGCTCCCTCTCAATTTCTCACTCTCAACTCTCACCCAATGTTGGCAGCCCTGTTACTTACATGTTAAACCACCAGCAGCTCCAGCCTTGCTTTATCAGACAAAACTCCTTTTGCACTATTCTTCTCCCTTGACTCATCAACAATACAGCAAAACTATTTTCTTTCTTTCCAAGTTTTGATGCTCTACAACCAAAACGATTAGGTTTGCCTTTCTTTCCAAAGATACTTACTTACCTGCTGAGTGTTTCCAACATTTCCTGCTTGTATTTCCGATTTCCAGCAAAATCATGGAAATGTGTGGATGCGATATATTTGAATTTCTGGAAGGCTTTCAGTAAAGTTCCCCATAGAAAGTTGGTAAACAATGTTTGAGCACAAATAATTTATGAGGATGTATCAAGTGTATTGAATATTGGTTACTTTCAAAGACACTTGACAGATTTGATTCCCTTGCATAACTGGCAGCAGTTTGTCAATTAATTTTTGTAGTTTAGAGATGCGGCATGGAAATAGGCCCTCCAGCCCACACCAAACCATCAATCACCCGTAAACTAGTTCTGTTATCCCACATTCATATCTTACACACTAGTGACTATTTACAGAAGCCAATTCACTTACAAACTTGCATGACTTTGGAATGTGAGAGTAAACCAGAGCACCTGGAGAAAACCCATGCTGTCACAGGCAGAACACTGGCCTCTAGCACTGTGAGGCAGCAGCTCTGAGTGTTCTGACGTGGCTAACTAAGCAAATGTGGGAGTTCATGAGGTAGTACACTACCGGTACTTACTTACAAAGTATATGTTTATGTTCCTAAAGCATTAGCCCAGGTTTCCCAAACGATCCAAATCCTCCTTCTCCACTATGGATGATACGGACCAAAGATTACAAGGTATCAGTGGGGATCCTGTATTTTTCCAAGGAGACTTTGAGAAGATATGTGTTTTCTCACTCAAATTTATTTTGCCAAGTCTCTAATAGTTGGCATAAAAATAAATTCTACCATCTACACTTGGAATGTAAAGCACCATAGCATAGCACTCAACAATCAAATTAACTCCAGTCTCTTATCCCTTATTCCCAAGTTGCACACACTCAAGTATTGTTCCAATTATCTTTCATAATATCTTTGGAATGAGAGTTTCTACCATATTTTCAGATAGAATGTTCGAGATACCAATAACTAAAAATATTTCTCCATACCTGATCTTTTGCCAGATCTTTTTATATAAAATACCTATTGTTATGGACCCACTCACCAAATGAAACAAGGTTTCTTCATTTACACTTTCAAAACTTCTCATTACCATGAAAATTTCCAATCGGTCATCTCTTAATCATCTCCAATTCAAGGAAACTTTTCCAACCCCTCCTCTTAAATGATAATAATTAATTGTGTATTATCCCTGATAATACACAACAACCCATCCTAAGGCCTTTAATTAAGTCCCAAGGAGTGGTGGGTAATATTCATAACTGGGAATTGTTTGGATCTGAACCAGAGTTTACAAAAACTACGGAGCCACAAAGATCTGCAGATACTAGATCTTTTTTGGCTCCTCTCACATCTTGTCTGTACCAGGTTAAAAGCCCCAAGGCATCAGCAATGATTTTTTGAAAACTCAGTTGCTTTCACACAGCACACTAGCCATTTTCACCGTTGACCCAGAATACTTGAGAATCAGGAGAGGAAAAGATCTCCTGTGAGATGGTTATGAATGTATAATATTTACCAAATTAATTAGGGTAGCTGTGTGGTGCAGCTGGTTGAGCTGTTGTCTCACAGCGTCAGAGACTGTGCGATTCTGACCTTGACTGCTGTTTGCGTGGAGTTTTCATGTTCTCCCTGGGACCGCGTGAGTTTCCTCCTTGTCCTCCAGTTTCGTCCCACATCTCAAAGATGTGTAGCTTTGTAAGTTAATTGTCCCTGGTGTGCAGGGAGTGGATGGTTTAGAATGGCTTGATCTTATGGAAACATATAACATTCTTAAGGGATTGGACAGGCTAGATGCAGGAAAAATGTTCCCGATGTTGGAGGAGTCCAGAACCAGGTGTCACAATTTAATCGCATTTCACTGTACCTTAATTGGTACACGTGACAATAAATTACCTTTGAACCTTTGAGAATAAGGAGTAGGCCATTTAGGATTGAGATGAGGAAAAACATTTTCACCCAGAGAGTTGTGAATCTGTGGAATTCTCTGCCACAGAAAGCAGTGGAGGACAATTCATTGGATGTTTTCAAGAGTTAGATATAGCTCTTAGAGCTAATACAATCAAGGGATATGGGGGAAAAGCAGGAACGGGATACTGATTCTGGATGATCAACCATAATCATATTGAATGGCAGTGCTGGCTCGAAGGGCCAAATGGCCTACTCCTGCAACTACTTTCTATGTTTCTATGTTTCTAAGTGCTGGATACACTGACAACAAGCCTTATCCCATATTCAGTGCTGGTGACAAAACCAAATTGCACCCATTATCCTTTAATTATAAAATTTCAGATACATATTAGGATTTCTCACAAGGGGACAGAAACTTTTGTGGGGGAGGACAAATAATAACTAGGTATTTATGATCGGCCCTGCATTCCACTCCCAAAGACTTTCTTACCACAGATGTAAAGAATGTGTAAATTCGTATTCAAACTACACATCGTGATTAATTATATTCCTAGCACAAAAAGCTACTGAAACATGTAGGTTTTGCTTTTAAAGTGTGATTTACACTATTAACAGATTTATCCTATTTATAGTTTGCCCATTTGAGCAAAGATCCTTGTGCCTCTGAAATTGTATCTATTTCTTGGCTTAGAAATGTGCGACTTTAATCATGTGCCATTTTTTCTAATCTCCAGCAAAACAACTTCTGGAATGCACTCAGATCACATCAACTCTTATCTATTTCTTGGAAATAGAAAATGACTTGAACCCTTCTCATTCTGTCTTACCCTTGCACATGATCTCTGCTGGCAGCTCATTCTTCAGCATCACTCCAAGATGCTATCTCTGAATGACAAGATTGATGGATGATATTGATACATGAGCTCTTTCATGTTGTTTAAAATGCTTTTCTACATAGCTTGAATTATAATTTATCTTAAATTCTAAGTTTCTCGTCCACTGCCCCCTCCCCCACCCGCATCAATCATGTGCTGAGTATTCTAAGCCGTAGTAATTATCCCGGAGTCTAACCCACTATGGAATATGGCATTATCCAATCGTTTTGCAGAAGGTCGCAGGTCACTGTTTCAGTACTAAACTTGAACACCTTGGAATATCTATTTCTTCAGGATTTCCAATAATTTTCAGTAAATTCGCTTCTACATTATTTCACACTAGTAAATAAGTGTGTGCTTTTGGCAAAGTACAAAGTGCTGGAGAATTGGAAGCTTACACAAGTCATTTTATACTTCCAAGAAATAGACAAAGAGTTAATATTAGCTAGCATCTGTGGAGGGAAAAGGACAGATAACGTTCCGGGTCAGAACCTATCTTCACACTGAGCTTCATACTACGGCACTGTGGCTCAACGGTAGAGTTGCTGCCTTACAGCACCAGAGAATCTGGTTCAATCCTGACTTTGGGTGCTGTCTGTACGGTGTTTGAACGTTCTCCCTGTGATCACGTGGATTTTCTCTGGATGCTCTTATTTCCTCCCGCACTCCAAAGATATGCACGTTTGTAGGTTAATTGGCTTCTGTAATTGTCCCGTATGTAGTATACAAGTAGCGTATGGTTGATTGTTGGTCAGTGCAGGCTTGGTAGGCCGAATAACCTATTTCCACATTGTATCTCTGAAACTACTTTAGGTTCTCAAACAAAAGTGAATAAAACTGAGGACCATTATCTAAGACTTCTTATGATGAGCAGTGACAAGAGAAAATGTGTCTCAATTTTGACTGCTGGTCAGCGCAGACTTGGGGGGGGCAAAGGGCCTGATTCCACACTGTATTTCTGTACTAAACTGAACTAAATTTCTTGACATAATTCTCTTTTGTAGTATGCCACCCAACATGTTCGAGCTTGATCCATGTATGTCCAAAAGTACTAAGTTTGAGGACCAGAGGACATAGGTATAAGGTGAAGGGAAAAAGATTTAATAGGAATCTGAGGGGTAACTTTTTCCCACAAAGAGTGGTGGGTATATGGAACGAGCTGCCAGGGAAGGTAATTGAGACAGGAACTATCACAATTTTAAGAAACAATTAAACAGGTACATGGATAGGACCGCTTCAGAGGGATATGAGGTAAATGCAGGCAGGTGGAACTAGTGTAGCTAGGACATGTTGGCCGGTGTGAGCAAGTTGGGTCGACGGGCCTGCTATCAATGACTATCAATCCCATTTCAACAATAAGGAATGTCATCTCTTTATAAAGGTCTCAATAGACATTACCAAACCAAATAAAAAAAGTCATCAATGGTTGGGCTCAGCAATCTTCAGAGATCAATAAATTTGACTGCCTTGAAAATCTTTGATCACATAAGAATGGTGATTGAAACTATTCCAAAATTTGCCTTCTCCAATTAACACAACTTTTTTCTTATCAATAATTTGTATTAGCTGCCAAGACAAGATCCCATGTTTTCATCTCAATATTTTTATACTTAAAACCATTGTTATCGAGTGTTTGGATCTGGACACAGCTCCTCTGGCAGCTCGTTCCATGCACCTACCATCCTTTACATGAAAAGGTGACCCCTCAGGTTCCTATTAAATCTTTCCCTCCTCACTTTAAACTTATGTCATCTGGTTCTCGATTCCCCTACTCCAGGCATGAGACGCGTAGGAAAAACTGCAGATGCTGGTTTAAATCGAAGGTAATGGGTGTCCCAAAACGTCACCATTCCTTCTCTGCCTGCCTGTTCCGCTGTTACTACAGCATTTTGTGTCCACACTGGGCAAGAGACCCTGCATGTCAATCTGATCTATTCTCATATTCATAGCGCAAGGAAACATGCCCTTCAGCCCAAATAGTCCATGCAGACCAAGATGTCCCATCTTTAGTTAGTCCCATTTGCTCGAGTTTAGCATGTAGCTGCCCAAGTACCTTTTAAAAGCCTCACAATGCAAGAGACCCAGGAGCAGTTTGTGGAGTTTGCATGCTCTTCCTATAACCATGTGGGCTTCCTCCCACATCCTAAAGATGTGTGAATTTGTAGAAAGCAGAATAACAGAACCAGTGTGAACAGGTGATCGATGGTCAGCATGGACTTGCTGGGCCAAAGGCCTGTTTTCATGCTGCATCTTTACAATAAACTGAACTCTTATAGTACCTGCCTCAACTACTTCCTCTGGTAGCTTGTTCCATATACCCATCACCTTCGAAGTGAAAAGGTTGCCCCTCAGGTTTGTATTAAATTTACCCTAGGTGAAAGAATCTGTGCATTCACCCCATCTATTCTTCCCATGAAATTTCAATTCTCAGATGATAACATTGAAAACACAACTGCAAGCATAATTTATCTCAGGGTGGAATTTGTCAAATGTGCTCAGGAAAGTTTCCTCAGGCAATATGTGGAGGACCCTGTAAGGCCGTGGGCAAAGCTGAATCTACTCAAACGAAATTGGGAAGGGCAAGTGACTGAAAGTGACTTCAGGTGGACCTTTTGGGACTACTGTTCTATTGGCTTTAAAATAATTATGGATACAGACAGGGTGGGCCACCACGTTAAAATTCTGAATTGGGTCAACTTTGATGCCATTCTTTCACCGAGGGTAAATTTAATACACACCTGAGGGGCAACCTTTTTACTTTGAAGGTGATGGGTATATGGAACAAGCTACCAGAGGAAGTAGTTGAGGCAGGTACTATAAGAGTTCAATGGAAGGCATTTAAAGACTACAACAATTGTTCATCCCAGTTTGGCAAAAGAATAAATCAGGAAAGGTAGTGCATCCGTGGATAACAAGGGAAATCAGGGATAGTATCAAAACAAAAGATAAAGCATACAAATGAGCTAGAAAAAGCAGCCTACCAGAGGACTGGGAGAAATTCAGAGTCCAGCAGAGGAGGACAAAGGGCTTAATTAGGAAAAGGAAAATAGATTATGAAAGAAAACTGGCAGGGAACATAAAAACAGACTGCAAAAGCTTTTATAGATATGTGAAGAGAAAAAGACTAGTTAAAACAAATGTAGATCCCTTGCTGTCAGAAACAGGTTAATTGATCATGGGGAACAAGGACATGGCAGACCAATTGAATAACTACTTTGGTTCTGTCTTCACTCAGGAAGACATAAATAATCTGCCGGAAATAGCAGGGGACTGGGGGTCAAATGAGATAGAGGAACTGAGTGGAATCCAGGTTAGTCGGGAAGTGGTGAATGGATTAAAGACAGATAAATCCACAGGGCCAGATAGGCTGCATCCCAGAGTACTTAAGGAAGTAGCCCCAGAAATAGTGGATGCATTCATGATAATTTTTCAAAACTCTGTAGATTCTGGAGTAGTTCCTGAGGACTGGAGGGTATCTAATGTAACCCCACTTTTTAAAAAGGGAGGGAGAGAGTAAACGGGGAATTGCAGACCAGTTAGTCTAACATCAGTAGTGGGGAAACTGCTAGTTATTAAAGATGGGATAGCAGCACATTTGGAAAGTGGTGAAATCATTGGACAAAGTCAGCATGGATTTATGAAAGGTAAATCATGTCTGATGAATCTTATAGAATTTTTCGAGGAAGTAACTAGTAGAGTGGATAAGGGAGAACCAGTGGATGTGTTATATCTCGACTTTCAGAAGACTTTCGACAAGGTCCCATATAAGAGATTAGTATACAAACTTAAAGCACACGGTATTGGGGGTTCAATATTGATGTGGATAGAGAACTGGCTGGCAGACAGGAAGCAAAGAGTAGGAGTAAACAGGTCCTTTTCACAATGGCAGGCAGTGACTAGTGGGGTACCGCAAGGCTCAGTGCTGGGACCCCAGCAATTTACGATATATATTAATGATTTGGACGAGGGAATTGAATGCAACATCTCCAAATTTGCGGATGACACGAAGCTGGGGGGCAGTGTTAGCTGTGTGGAGGATGCTAGGAGGCTGCAAGGTGACTTGGGTAGGCTGGGTGAGTGGGCAAATGCATGGCAGATGCAGTATAATGTGGATAAATGTGAGGTTATCCACTTTGGTGGCAAGAACAGGAAAGTAGACTATTATCTGAATGGTGGCCAATTAGGAAAAGGGGAGATGCAACGAGACCTGGGTGTCATGGTACACCAGTCATTGAAAGTAGGCATGCAGGTGCAGCAGGCAGTGAAGAAAGCGAATGGTATGTTATCATTCATAGCAAAAGGATTTGAGTATAGGAGCAGGGACGTTCTACTGCAGTTGTACAGGGCCTTGGTGAGACCACACCTGGAGTATTGCGTACAGTTTTGGTCTCCTAATCTGAGGAAAGACATTCTTGCAATAGAGGAAGTACAGAGAAGGTTCACCAGACCGATTCCTGGGATGGCAGTACTTTCATATGAAGAAAGACAGGATACACTAGGCTTGAACTCGCTAGAATTTAGAAGATTGAGGGGGGATTTATAGGAACTTACAAAATTCTTAAGGGGTTGGACAGGCTAGATGCAGGAAGATTGTTCCCGATGTTGGGGAAGTCCAGAACAAGGGGTCACAGTCCAAGGATAAGGGGGGAAGTCTTTTAGGACCGAGATGAGAAAATCATTTTTTACACAGAGAATGGTGAATCTGTGGAATTCTCTGCCGCAGAAGGTAGTTGAGGCCAGTTCATTGGATATGTTTAAGAGGGAGTTAGATGTAGCCCTTGTGGCTAAAGGGATCAGGGGGTATGGAGAGAAGGCAGGTACAGGATACTGAGTTGAATGATCAGCCATGATCACATTAAATGGCGGTGCAGGCTCGAAGGGCCGAATGGCCTACTCCTGCACCTATTTTCTATGTTTCTATGTGCGTGTTTGCAGGGTAACTGGACTCGATGAACTACCTCTAGTGTGTAGAGCATGAATGCACAAGTCGGATGACTTTGAACAAATGCAAGGATTTGCTGGGCCAAAGGGCCTGGTTCCATGCTGTGTCTTCCAACTATTAAAATCCCCATTGGAAATCGCATACTCATTTTAGGCACTGGTCCTCAGAAGGATTCAATGACCTCGGTGATAGCGTCCTGCAAATGATCGGAATCATATCACAGCAAGGTGGCCTAAATTTTGAGGTAACTTGCATAAACCTGGGTTGTATTCCATGAGGTGTAAAAGGCAGGGGAATAATCTGATTGATGTGTTTAAAATGTCAAATAAAAATTGATAAAATTATTACAGAGAAACCATGTCCCGAATTGGCAGAATCTTGAATAAGGGGACATCATCCTACATATTCTTCATAATTAAGATGTTAATCTTAGAAGTATAGAAGTCACAGAATCAAAATTCAGTTAGATCACTTACAAAGTATAGATCACTTACTCCATATATCTAACTGAATGAAGGAGCAGAGCAATTGGAATAAATTATTTACTCCAACCCATATTTTCTTAATGAACAATGCTTATGTATTAGAACGCAACAGTACATATTAATTTTCTGTTTGCTCTCTCCACATGGAAACATCTAGGTAGAACATTTCTGAAATTCTTGAGCCATGTTTTACTTATAAGTACTTCAAAAATTCCTTCCATTCACTGGTTCAGCTTGGAGTAAAATATCACTGTTGGAAATTGTGGATGAAAAATTCTACTAAACTGTAACAGCAGTTGGGGACAGTTTTAATTAAAAATTAACTCTGCAAGTGTGCATTCTTTTTACGACTCCAGGACTTTCAAGCAGAAACATTCATGCTATCAATCTCCTATTCAATTTTCTTTTGAAGCAAACTTTGATTATCAGAAGTCAACCACCACTATTTAAACCATCACAGTTATTGATGATTATTGCTGTTATGGTTTGGTTTGTTATGATAAGGTTTGGGATTTATTAGTCAATACATTTTAAGCCGTCATAGCATAGCCTCTAGACAAAAGTTTGGTAAGGCAGGAATAACAGCAGTAGAGTCGTAAAGTCATAGATTCATACATCGTGAAAACAGGCCTGTAAATAGCTCGTTCTAAGCTTCCCCCCAGTCTAGTTTCAGTCAATAAAATACTGAGTCAGGCACTTGCACAACTAAACTTTATTTTGGAAAAACACAATACTTAACCACCGGGGGTTCAATCCTTGTTTCGGCTTGGCTAAGCCCTCCTAGCCTTGTGTAAGCAGAGACACTCCAAAAGGCCACGCAGTCCCAAGCGTTCTTCCAGAAGATCGACACAGGACCTCGTGGGAGCTACTCATTTTCTCATCTCGATCCTAAAAGACTTCCCTCTTATCCTTAAACTGTGACCCCTAGTTCTGGACTTCCCCAACATCGGGAATAATCTTCCTGCATCTAGCCTGTCCAACCCCTTAAGAACTTTGTAAGTTTCTATAAGATCCCCCCTCAATCTTCTAAATTCTAGCGAGTACAAGCCGAGTCTATCCAGTCTTTCTTCATATGAAAGTCCTGCCATCCCAGGAATCAGTGTGATGAACCTTCTCTGTACTACCTCTACGGCAAAAATGTCTTTCCTCAGATTAGGAGACCAAAACTGTACGCAATACTCCAGGTGTGGTCTCACCATGACCCTGTACAACTGCAGGGATGAGAAAGAAAGAATTCACCGGAGATGGACAAAGCTCAAACGATGGCTCGGCAGAAACCATGAGCTCAATGCTCCACAATATCAGTAAGGAAATACGTGACTTCAGGGCTGAATATAAAGTGGACTTACATAACTTAAAGAAGGATCAAAGAAGACATGAAAACCAAACTCAAGGATCTGAAGCAAGAAATTTACCATAAACTTTCTGCTAACTCCAAACAAATCCACGCTCACGAAACTAAACTAAACAAAGCAGAGGCATGAATCGAAGAGGCTGAGACAATTAACATGGCTATGAAAAATGTGCTGATTAAATCTATCAAAAAACAGAAAGTCATGCAAGAAAAAATGACTGATTTGGAAGGACGGTCTAGACGAAATAACATTCGCATCTACGGCGTACCCAAAGAGAAAGAAGGCAAATCCATGTCTCAATTTGTGGAGCAACTTTTGAAAACTGAACTCGCAATAACAACGGACACCAACGTACGGATCCAGCACGCGCACAGAGCTTTGGCTCGCAAACCGGAATGTAACGCACCATAGGTCTATAGTGGTAAATTTCCTGGAGTTTAATACCAGAGAAATGGTGTTGGAAAAGGCATGGGGAAAGAAGATAATGATTGACGGGCGACGTCTATCGTTTGACCACGACTATGCAACGGAGGTTGTCCAGAAGCGCAAGGCATATAAGGGAATAAAGAGGGCCCTGAAGGAGAGAAGTGTCCGCTTCCAGACCCCGCTGGACAAGATGCGCATTCACTGGGAGTCAGGAACATGCACATATCATAGTGCACAAGACGCAGCGCAGGAGTTGAGGAGGAGAGGCTACTCCGTGGAGACACCAGATTACAGTGTTGAGGAGCCGGCGGACCCAGAGATGGAGCGTCTTCTCCAGGCTATGACATGGCAGAGAGTTGGAAAGAGGAGTGAAGACGGGAGTGAGACAGCAAGAGAACGACTACAGGAGTCTGAGCAGACCCCATCCAACTAGCTTTTATTGTGTCACAACTTCTTTTAGACTGGAAAATAAGTGCAATGCAATGACGTTGGACGATACTAGAATGCGTGAAATGGAGTGTTTCACCTCTAGTGAGGGGCACCTCTGGGAGGTTTTCCCCTCTACCTGCCAACGGGGACACAGGGTGGCAAGGAATCACCCTTACTTGGAAGTCTAGTGTTTTCCCTTTTTTAAAATGTTCTTTATTTGGCAGATGTGGTCCAGATGTTCAGACCTGCACAGTTCCAAGTTATCTGGAGATTTATCAATGCAATACAGGATTAGGTAAATTAAATGTCACAAAATACTATTAAATTGATGTCACTCAATGTAAATGGGATGAATAATCCAGTTAAAAGGAGCAAACTACTAAACTGAAAAAAGAAAAGGCTCAGGTACTATTTTTATAAGAAACCCACCTGCCTCAACAAGAACATGAGAAATTAAAATGCTTTGGCTTTAGAAATGCATTTTATAGTTCCTATAAAACTAGCCAAAAGAGGGGAGCGGCCATCCTTATCACAAATGCAGTCCAATTTGAATCCCATAAAGAAGTCGGGGACAAATAGGGAAGGTATGTATTAGTTAAAGGAAAGTTGGAAAACAAAGTAGTGACACTAATCAATGTATATGTCCCCCCAGAGAGTATCAAATGTTTTTTTTCAAAACTGTTTGACATTAGTGCTTTAGAGACTGAAGATATTTTGATATGTGGAGGGGACTTCAATGTGGTTATGAATCATAATTTGGATACAACAAGCCTAAAAAAAACCAAGATGCATGCAAGTTTATTAACACATCAGTGCAGGAAATGGGCCTAATTGATGTTTGGAGAGAACTTCACCATTTAAAAAGGGACTACACACACTACTCAGTACCTCACTCAGTCTACTACAGGATTGACTACTTTTTAAAGAATACGGGTGAAAGCCACAGGATCACAGAGTGTAAAATCGGGGTGGCAGATGTATCTGATCACAGTGCGATCAGCTTGACAATACACCTGAATAGTAGAAAAAGAAATACTGTTTGGAGGCTCAATGTGGGTATTTTGAATGGTAAGGCAAATGTGGAACAAATAAGGGAAGAGATAAAAAGGTACATAGAAGAGAATGATAACGGGGATGTGGATCCTGTAATACTGTGGGATGCTATGAAGGCAGTTATACGTGGAAAGCTGATCGCCCTGACATCATCACGAAAAAAGGCCCGGCTAGTTACATATGAACAAAAATTGAAAGAACTGGAGAAAAAACATAAAAACACACAGGATCAGTTGGTACTCAAACAGATTAAGGAAATAAGGAGGGAGATAGATGAGATCCTCAGGGGAGATATGGAAAAAAGGGCAAGATTTGTAAAGCAGACCTATTATGAAGCAGGTCCAAATGCAACTAGACTCCTGACCAGACGCCTGCGGAAACAGCAGGCCTCTAATACAATTCATAAAATAAGACATCCTAAAACCAATCAATTATCACTTGAGCCAGATGAGATAGAAATAATTTTTGAAGAATACTATAAGAAACTCTATTCTAAATCACCATCAGCTGATGAAAGGACAATGAGATGTTTTCTTAACTCACTCGACCTGCCATCCATTGGTGAGACACAAAATAATACCATTACATCACAATTACTGTTAAGGAGCTGGAAGCTGCAATCAGGGTTAGTAAGGTTAGTAAATCACCAGGGTGGAATGGCTTTACCAAGTCTGAGGAAATACTTTTATGCAGCTCAACTCAGACCTCTGGCTTGCTGGTGTAGACCTGTTTATGAGTCTCAATGGAAAGAAATGGAAAGGGAGTTACAGGGTTACCGAAACACGAAGTGCTGAGCATTGGGATCCAGACATCACGGATAACTGGCCTCAGTTCCTCGCTCACATCTGGCAGTGATCTCCGTCTAAACCAGTGGCTGTGGAGCATTTTTGAAAGTGGGGGGGGCTGAGCGATCACTGATCACTGGCCTTGGGGGTACCCGGCGAGGGAGTGGACTGACCGAGTGAGGGGTGGGTGTGGAAGGGGATTGTGCCCCCTCCCACGGTAGGGACTTCTTTAAAATTGATGTATTAAATAATGCTTTAATGCATTGTAGAAGTATGATATCAATGTTTTTATTTGGAAGTATTTTTAAGAGGTATCTTTTTAAGGGGTAACTCTTTCCAAACAAAGGGTGGTGGGTGTATGGAACAAGCTGCCAGAGGAGGTTGGTGAGGCAGGAACTATCCAACATTTGAAAAACAGTTAGACTGATACATGGATAGGACAGGTTTGGAGGGATATGGACCAAAAGCAGATAGTGTAGCTGGGACATGTTGGCAGGCATGGGTAAGTTGGGCCGAAGGGCCTATTTTCATACTGTATCACTCTATGACTACATTATACCACCACCATAAATAAATGCTTCAAAATCGTGGTTGAGTTTTATTGCTATTTACTCAAGCATAGAAACATAGAAAATAGGTGCAGGAATAGGTCATTCGGCCCTTCGAGCCAGTACAGCCATTCAATATGATCATGGCTGTTCATCTAAAATCAGTACCTCTTTCCTGTTTTTTCCCCATATCCATTGATTTCACTAGCCCCAAGAGTTAAATGTAACTCTCTCTTGAAACCATCCAGTGAAATGGCCTCCATTGCCTTCTGTGACAGCGAATTCCACAGATTCATAGCTTTCTGGGTGAAGAAAGTTTGTCCTCATCTAAATCCGAAATGGCTTACCCCTTATTCTTGAACTGCGTGACACCTGGTTCTGAACTTCACCAACATCGGGTACATGATTTCTGCAGTTACAGTAAGTGAAAATCTAGCAGGCAAGCAGGATGCTTTCTTCAACCACTCCCATTTGTAGGCCACTATCTTCCACCGCTTCTACCCAGTGCTTGGTACTTACTTCCAGCAGCCACTGGTTGTCCTCCAGGATGCACCGAGCCGCAGCCTGATTCATGCCGGTCACCAGGACGAATTCGGCACAGAAACTCTCACGGTAGTGGCGCTATGCTTCCAACTGCCCGGGACTCTTGCACTGAGGCTGCTCCATGGACAGAACTGCAGCGAGCGACTCGCCAGCCCCGCAAACACACGCCAGCCCCGGCTCCCCGTCCGCATCAGCCCCCGCCGCTCCATCCCTCAAACAGCCCCGGCTGGCCAACATCCGTGGCCCATGCAGTTGATATTAGTTTTGAAATTCTCGTTGATTGCAAAATTTCTCACGACAGACCATGAGGAATTCTGTGATCAGCGTGAGAGCGTTAGAATTTGGCGAAATGCGTGATTCTCACGCTCAATGTATGAGAGTTGAAAGCTCTGTTATTAAATCTTTTCCCTCTCACTTTATACCTATGTTGACTGGTTCTTGAATAACCTACTCTGCGTTAAAATCTCTGTGCATTTACACTATCTATTCTTCTTATTATCTTATACACCTCTTTTAGATCACCCCACATCCTCTTCTACACCAAGGAATAAAGGCGTAGCCTGCTCAACCTCGCCCTATAGCTAAGGCCCTCAAGTCCTGGCAACATCCTCATAAATCTTTTGCACCTCTCCCAGTTCCTATAACAGTGTGACCAAAACGGAACACAATACTCTTAATGCGGCCTCACCAATGTCTTGTACAAGTACTTGGTCTTAATTTGTTATTGTCTTCAGTTTTGTTCCACATTTCAAAGCCATTTAATTTCTGTTTCTCTTGTACAATTCTTGCATTTATATTATTTACCACAAATTAACAAAGTTTACTGATACGGATACAAAGCCAAAAGCAATACGGGTTTCCACCAAAGGGTTCCAGGAGCAAAGACAAGATAAGATAGACAATAGACAACAGACAATAAGTGCAGGAGTAGGCCATTCGGCATTTTGGGTCAGCACCGCCATTCAATGTGATCATCCCCAATTCCCATTCCTGCCTTCTCCCCATATCCCCTGACCCTGTTATATTTAAGAGCCCTATCTAGCTCTATCTTGAAAGTATCCAGAGAACCGGCCTCCACTGCCCTCTGAGGCAGAGAATTCCACAGACTCACAAGTTTCTGTGAGAAAAAAAGTGTTTTCTCGTCTCCATTCTAAATGGCTTACCCCTTATTCTTAAACTGTGGTTCCTGGTTCTGGACCTCCCCAACATTGGGAACATGTTTCCTTCCTCTAACGTGTCCAAACCCTTAATAATCTTATATGTTTCCATAAGATCCCTCTCATCATTCTATAGAGTATACAAGCCCAGCTGCTCCATTCTCTCAGCATATGACAGTCCCGCCTACCCGGGAATTTAACCTTGTAAACCTACGCTGCACTCCCTCAATAGCAACAATGTCCTTGCTCAAATTAGGGGACAAAAACTGAACACAATACTCCAGGTGTGGTCTCACTAGGGCCCTATACAACTGTAGAAGGACCTCTTTGCTCCTACACTCAACACCTATTGTTATAAAGGCCAACATGCCATTCGCTTTCTTCACTGCCTGCTGTACCTGCATGCTTACTTTCATTGACTGATGAACAAGGACCCCCAGATCCCGTTGTACCTCCCCTTTTCCCAACTTGACACCATTTAGATAGTAATCTGCCTTCCTGTTTTTGCTGCAAAAGTGGATAACCTCACATTTATCCACATTAAACAGCATCTGCCATGCATCTGCCCAGTCACCCAATCTGTCCAAGTCACCCTGATTCTCATAGCATCCTCCTCAGAGTTCACACTGCCATCCAGCTTTGTGTCATCTGCAAATTTGCTAATGTTACTTTGAATCCCTTCATCTAAATCATTGATGTATATTGTAAATAGCTGCGGCCCTAGCACAGAGCCTTGCGGTACCCCACTTGTCACTGCCTGCCATTCTGAAAGGGATCCGTTAATCCCTACTCTTTGTTTCCTGTCTGCCAACCACTTCTCTATCCATGTCAGCACTCTACCCCCAATACCACGTGCCCTAATTTTGCCCACTAATCCCCTATGTGGGACCTTATCAAATGCTTTCTGAAAGTCCAGGAACACTACATCCGCTGTCCATTTTCCTAGTTTCATCCTCAAAAAATTCCAGATTAGTCAAGCATGATTTCCCATTCGTAAATCCATGCTGACTCGGACCGATCCTGTTACTGCTATCCAAATGTGCCGCTATTTCATCTTTTATGATTGAGTCCAGCATCTTCCCCACCACCGATGTCAGGCTAGCTGGTCTATAATTCCCTGTTTTCTCTCTCTTGCCTTTCTTAAAAAGTGGGATAACATTAGCTACCCTTCCAATCCACAGGAACTGATCCTGAATCTATAGAACATTGGAAAATGATCACCAATTTGTCCACGATTTCTAGTGCCACTTCCTTAAGTACCCTGGGATGCAGACCACCAGGCCCTGGGGATTTATCAGCTTTCAGTCCCATCAGTCTATCCAACATAATTTCCTGCTTAATGTGGATTTCCTTCAGTTCCTCTGTCACCCCAGATCCTCTGGCCGCTACTATATCAGGAAGATTGTTTGTGTCCTCCTTAGTGAAGACAGATCCAAAGTACCTGTTCAACTCATCTGCCATTTCCTTCTTCCCCATAATAAATTCACCTTTTTCAATCTTCAAGCGTCCAACTTTGGTCTAAACTAATTTTTTCCTCTTCACATACCTAAAGAAGCTTTTACTATCCTCCTTTATATTCTTGACTAGCTTACCGTCGTACCTCATCTTTTCTCCCCGTGTTGCCTTTTTAGTTATCTTCTGTTGCTCTTTAAATATTACCCAATCCTCTTGTTTCCCGCTCATGTTTGCTACGTTGTATTTCTTCTCTTTTATTTTTATACTGTCCCTGACGTCCCTTGTCAGCCATGGTTGCCCCTTACTCCCCTTGGAATCTTTCTTCCGATTTGGAAAGAGCTGATCCTGCACCTTATCTACAGGCCCCCAAACATATCTAGACTACTGTTTAGGGGCCTGTATATTTCCCATAAGGGTCTTTTTAACCTTACAATTCCTTAGTTCTATCCATACTGACTCCACATTTCCTGTTTCAATGTCACCTCTCTCCTGTTTCAATGTCAAATAAAAATAATTTGTCTTCAAATTAAAAGGATGTCCCAAAATATTTGTTAATGGAATAATAAATACATTCATACTGAACAGTATTAAATGGGATGATATATTGCTTGTGTCCTTGAGAGGCATTTGATGACCAGAAAAGTAATGAAAATACTTCAGGGCATCGTGCCAAAGGAGCCACCAGTGATTGGGCAAAGGAAAGGTACAAGAAATGTTGAGGGGAAATAGTCTGGAGGATGGTAGCCACTTAGGGAGGATGCAATCCTGAAGGATTTAAAGAAGGATAGGAATTTAAAACCAGAGATTCTGGATGACTCAAAGGGGAGCAGGTGACACTTGAACGAGAATTGAGCAGGTAAATTCTGAAACTTCTATAAGTTGTAGAATAGGAAATTTAGGACAGCACTGAATGGACCAATCACAATTAACATGAAAGAAAAGATGATGGTTTATTGGCAGGGAGTGAGAATAAAATAATTAAGTTTAATGTAGTCTTCACGTTGTGTGCTTCTAAAATGGTTACCGAACATCCACGGGCAAGGATAAGATATTATTTTTGTAATCCAAGCTTGGGTCACCACAGCTCTTCATGGCAGAAATGTCACCCCTAAACTGCCCTCATTAATTCCATTACCTCATTCTTCCTATTAAATTTTGAATACTCAGCAGGCAGAGAGGTTATAGCTATCAATTCAATGCATTTGCAGAGGTAAATCCATTTTACTGCAACCACTTAAGTCTAACCAATCTAGTTAAACAAGAACTCCACTGATTGCAAACAACTATATCAATTTTCTAGTAACTTCCAATATTTAAAATGATCACCTTGATTAGAAACCATTCTGTTTAATAAAAAAGTAACATCAAAATTGATAATGTGGTAATGGGTAATAGATATGCACCTGGATGTTATGCTGAGCCTCATAAAGACATGATGGTAGAACTGTGATTATGAAGCTTCTTTTTACAATTAAGGTATTTTTATTATTTACACAAATAAAATTATCACGAAGGCCCTATATCACAAAGGCCCAGAAACTAGTTTGGGCGCACGGCATTCAGCCACAATTGTAAATGTAGTATAAAAACACATATGCTCTCTTCCCAAAGTGCTCTGAGTAATAATAGTTGCTCCCTAGCAACCACTTTGGTTTTGTCTGAACTATTACACCCCAGCAACCACACACAAATGTGTGACGGCCATGTGGCATTGGAAGCTATTGGAAAGATGGATATACTTGTTTGCAATCAGTGCAGTTCTTGTTTAAATAGATTACTTAGGCTTAAGTGATGAAAAATTAGCACCGCCAGTGGTCTTGATGCCATAGAGGGTAGCTTGAATTCTCGTGACGTAGGTGCAGTGGTAGTGGGTCACCAGGATGACGTAAGCTGTCGCCAAGTGACATACATTGTCGCCGGTGCTTACCGGTGAATTTGATTGGCGCATTGAAAAAATATAGGTACACAGCTCCACGTGGTGACTCGAATCTAGTGCGCGGTCATGTTTCTCCAAGCAGGTAAATATGTTATTTAATTTTTGTGTAATTTTGGGAACATTTGACTTCAATATTCGTCCTTAAAATTCATGTTTTTACATGAAACTAGATCAAGTGCAGACCCATTGGGTCTGTTCCCCCAACGTGCGGTTGCAGGGAGGGGGGGGGGGGGGGCAGCATGCGGCATCACCCCCACTAACTACCCCCCCCCCCCACCCCCGCACAATTGCTAACTATCTCCTTGATATTATATTAATATTATTCATTTGCTCCTTTTACCCCATAACCACCCTATCCACTGATGCATAGCCCCCAACTCACAGGCGCTTCTAGAGAGGGGGGCAAAGAGTGAGGGCAGAAAGAGAAGGGCAGAGGTAGAGTTCCCAGAGAGGGGCCTGAGAGGGGGTGTTAGGGAAATGGATGGGGAGAGGTGGGGGGAAGGGAGGGGGAGTTGGGGGGAAGGGGAGGGGGTAGGGGGGGTGGGGGTGAGAGGGTGGAGGAGGGGGCCCCATCAGGGTGGAGAGAGAGGGGGTGATGGATGGCCTCGCATCCTGAGGGTGCTTCAGGGGGGGAGAGGGGGGGGGGGGGGAAGGGGGGTGGGGGGGGGGGGGGAGTAGAGCGGGGGTTGTTACCGAACTGAACTCACTGTGGAATGAATCCATTAACAGAGCGACTGCTGCTTTCCCTGCCTTCTCTCTGGAAGCCTCCTCGTCCTCATCAGATGCCGAGTTCCCAGAGGCCTGATTAAACGCGGGGGGCGCTCACGGTTAAGTCTGTGAAAGCGGCCCCATCAGAGACTGCGAGGCCTCGCATCCTCGGCGCTTCAGACCTCAAGAACGGGGGGGGGGGGGGGGGGGGGGGGGTGGGGGGCGGATGTGATCCCGAGTGAGCCTGCGGGCCGCCAGCGAGGCCAAACTAAAGCAGCGGGGGGAGAGCAGCCGATCTGTGGCGGCACCAGAGCCGGGCCGGGGGGCGGGGGGGCAGGGGTGGGAGTGGAGGAAAGCCGGGCGGCAGCAGCCATTATGGTTGCGCATGCGACGCGATGAGAAGATGGCCAGCAGAAGGCGACAAAATGAGTGAGTGGGGGGGAAGAATTTTATTAAAATGTGTACAGACAAATGACTAAATTTAATGAGGAGTGGATGTGCGAATGTAAAAGTAAAATCGCTAGCGAAATGGTAAAAATCTCGGCGTTTTTGCGTCTGGTTTTGGCGGAGTAACGAATCAAAGGCAAAAAAAATGACATACACACACAGTTTTAAAAGTATATAGATAATCACAATGAATTCATGTGTGTTGCAGACTCAGCAGCCGATTGTACACATGGAACAGCAACAGATGGTACCACAACAGATGACTCAACCGCAGCACAACCGCATCTGCCACCTCATCAGGTATCTAATTTTATAATACGTTTTGAGAGTTGCCCTTGAAATTCTTTGTCACACAACTCCTTGTGAAAATGTTTTATTTAATTTGTCTTCCACTTAATCTTTATATGTGTCTGTGTTGCAAAAAATGTCTGTGATGGAACCACCACACCAGATTCAAATGATGGCAAAACCACTGCAGGCACAACAGGTATCTATTTTAATAATAATTTTTGTGAGATTAGTTGGACTTTAAATTCTTTGTCAATCACAGCTTGTGAGGATTTTTATTGTATTTGCCTTCCACTTAATCTTGATATGTCTCTTTTTTTTCCCGAGACAGTCTGTGGTGGCACCTGTGGAGGCAGCTGAGACTGTGCTGCTGCGTAATGTCCTGCTGCGTAAATTCCGTGAACTGTGTGACCTACCATCTAACCACATCTTGGAAAGAGCCAAGTTCTTCGTGCGACAACAGCTTCCCGATGAACCTGTTGAACAATTTATCTGTGATTTAAGAAATATGGCTCAGCGATGCCGCTTCGGGAATATGTCTAACGAGTTAATACGCCACAAACTTGTCAGAGACATTTTTCCGTATTTGGTGCACCAGTTCGCCTGCAAACTGACAACGGAAGACAATTCACGAGCCAAGCTTTTAAACACTTTGCCAGTCGATGGCACTTCCACCATGTCGCAAGTAGCCCTGAGTACCCCCAATCCAATGGCCTCGCTGAATGTGCTGTCAGGAGTGCAAAACAACTAATGGTATGTTCTCATATTGCCAAGTCTGATGTCACCTCGACCTCCTAAATTTGAGAAACATTTCCAGGGACGGGGTCCTGGGCTCTCCTGTTCAACGGCTGATGTCTCGTACAACACGGCCTCCACTACCCATCACCCAGCAACAGCTGCAGCCTCAAGTGTTTAAACCAGCAGCGGTCCAGAAGCGCATTCAGGAGAGACACGATGTTCAGAAGTGCTTAATACGTCCGGCAGACCACTAAAACCACTGAGACAAGGTCAAGTGGTTCGTTTTCAGACTGCAGTGGGATATTACCGTCTGGGGCTCATTGAAGGCCCATCAAAGGAACCCTGTTCCTACCTTGTCAACACTGATGGTGTCCTGTACCAGCACAGCTGTCAACATCTCCTGCTTGTGAAAGAACCTCGACCAGCTCCTACCGGCCCATATGCACCGCCTTTGCCGTTTCAGCCTCCTGCGGCCCTTGCTTTCCCCGGTCCCAGCATTTCCTACGTTACGTTAGTTATACCAGCGGTAACAATGAACTAACAACCTGTTGTACTGCTCTATTGTTCCTTATGATTAAAGATGATTTAAACTCCAGACCTGTGTCTGTTAGGTCATTTACACCCCGTTTCCTAAAGAATGATAAAAACATAGGTGGACGACAGATAGCACAATGGGCTAAGAGTTCGGCTGGCGACCGGAAGGTAGCCGGTTCAAATCCCGCTTGGAGTGCATACTGTCGTTGTGTCCTTGGGCAAGACACTTCACCCACCTTTGCCTGTAATGGAATGTTACGGCGGCAGGCGCGGGCACACCGCGACGCCCTGTGTCTCCCTTTCAAGGGAGATGCTAAAAATGCATTTCGTTGTCTCTGTACTGTACACTGACAATGACAATAAATTGAATCATTTCACTTCATTTCATTTCATATGTACCATTAATGTCAGTTAACTGCATGGAGCATGGAAGTTCACCTTCTGTTACTAAGTCCCAAATGGCTTGTGCTATTCCATTGACAATCAAAGATTTTAATAAAACACCAACTCTAAAAAAAAGAAATGCAAGCATCTCCACTAGTTCCAAATTTTCTGCAATTGATTCTTTTATTTGTCAAATTTTCCACTCCAGCACAAGTTGAATTTATTCTTCAAAAAATAATCTAAACTTTCTCAATCACTCCACGAGGGGAAACTGAATGACAATGTTCCACCTGTCTTGTGTTACCATTGATGCGAGTGAAAGAAATTCACAGCTTCATTAATTATGAGTTTAAAGAACGAGCTGCCAGAAGAGGTAGTTGACACAGGTAGCATAACATCATTTAAAAGACATTTGGACAGGCACATGGAAAATTTATAGGGATATATGCCAAACACAGGCAGGTAGGACTAGCGTAGATGGGGGCATCTTAGTCAGCATGGGAAGGTTGGACCTATAGTGACAGATTATTATATCGTTCAAGAGATTGCTCCCTCTAGCCATTCTGAGAAAAACATGTGGTGAGGAAAGTGTGTTGTTTACGCATGGGAGCTCTCCACGAGACATTCAAAGCCTCTCGAAAGATAAATCTTCATAACAGTCTCTTGATTCATAGTTTCTTCATTGTGGAAGAAAAACAGTAAGATATTCACCCAACCTTCCTCTTTAACTCATACATTTTAATCTTCATCAAACTCCAGCATGTCGTTTTAAAATGTTAGAAAACTCCACATGGTCGAAAGATATTCCTTCTACCATGCCTCCTCAGAACTAAACTAAAAAAGCGAGCAGCTTCTGCGCAAGAATCCCAGCAGCAAACACGCCTTCAACTACGCAATAAATCCCACCCACATAATTACAGGCAGACAAAATTTAAAGGCAAATGCCATAATTTATGACACACAAAATTAAGCCAAATGGCCTCTAGTGGGCCAACGGGCCTGTTGAGCATGAATGGCTCTATGATGCTCTGAATTGTGTTTGTGATGTGGTTCTGTAAGTAGATAATTAGATTATTTTAGGCTATTCCTTCCTAGCATTTAGCAAGAATGTGAGAACATGAGAACAGGAACATGCTACTCATCACTTGAACCTCTATTAATCAATTAGATCATACTGTAGTTCTCCTGTGCTGCGAGTGCGCCAAGTTTCGTTCAGATTGGTTGCATGTCGTAAAAGTTAGCGAGGTTTAATAATCTTAAAAACTGCGTGTGTGCAGATCGGTCCCTTCTGCCAGTCGGCACGGCCCAAATTTGTCTCTTCCCCTGTCACTCCCTGGGTCGGTCCGCCCGTTCCTGCGCCATTGCGTCTTTACTGGAGCTGAGGGCGACCGGCGGAGGCTTCCAACCTGACTTTCGGAGGACTCCAAGCAGCCCAGCCCTGCCCCAAGCAGGAGCCCCGCCCTAAGCAGCAGACCCCCTCCCCCCCCCCCATCAGCAGCACTGCCCCAAGCAGCAGCCCATCGTCGGAGACGTGACCCAGCCCAGCCCGGGAGACCCAGCCCAGCCCGGAGTCAGATATATCGCCAAACAGAAAGAGGAGAATCTGATCCCAGCGGAGGAGAACGACCAGCGACCAGTGCCCGCTGTGAGTCCCCATCGCACTGCCAATTCCAGCCACTACACCTCTAGACCCCCTCTCTGGATGCTCCCCACTCCCCTGTGATGCCCCCTCTCCCCTATGGCTCTTTCCCTGTATTTTCTCCAAGTTCACTCCCGCCGCCCACACCCCTCTTTCACCTCACAACTTCCCCCTGCCCACACCCCACCCCCCCACCACAAGCCCCTGCTTACAACCCCCCCACCCATACACACCCACCACCCCCGCCCACACACATTCCCCCCACACACACTCACCCTGCCGCCCACATTCCCCCACCCACAACCCCCATCCAGGCACAAAAAAACCCCCCCCCTCAACCACACAAACCCCCCCACAAACCCCCCCACACACCCCCCACACACCCAGCTGCCCCACACACCCCCCAACACACCCCCGCCCACACTCCCCCACACACCCACACACCTCCCCCACAACCACCCTCCCCCCCACACACCCACCCCCCACATCCCTCCTCCCCGTCTCCCACACCCCTCCTGCCCACATACTCACCACCCCCCCCCCCCACACCCCACACCACACACACCCCCTCCCCCACACCCACTTCCTCCAACACCACCCTCTCCCCCACTCCTACACCTCCCCGTCCACACACACCCCTCTTCTCCTCCCACCCCACACCCCTCCTGCCACACACCCCACTTCCCTTCCCCCCCTCCCACACATGAAGAGGAGGGGGAGGGAGTGCTTGGGGATGTGGGGAAATGAGCCGCGCCTGTGCAGTTAAGGGCTATGGGTGAGTGGTGGAATATTGCGTTGGGGGAACGGGTTACGTTGGAAGACCAGGCCTCCCATGTGACTGGGACCCAACGGGTCCCACTTGGTCTAGTGTTACTTAAAACTGTGTCAAGATTTTAAACAGGAAGAGGGCAGAGTTGTTGTGTTGAACTCCTACAGTGACATGGTCTGATGCTGTACTTGTATATGTTTTGCAGATTCTCATCAATTCGTTTTTCCAGTCAACATATCAGTTCTGAGAAAATCTAAATTTGAGGATGCAGAGTTATCTGCACATGTATGAACACTGCCGCGGTTTCAGCGACATTAAATGTGTTAATGAAATTTTACGACTCTCACTAACATGTGATTTTTAAGTTAAAAAATAAATGTTACACCCAAGCAAAAACGGTTATGTTGATCTTTTGCTGTCATCTAATTTAAGCTCTATTTGTTAGAATGATTATTCTTCTGTCATTGGAGAACTTTGAGGTTAAGAAATTATCATTATTCTCCAAAGTGGAAGTTGAGTTTACCAGATATTCTTATCAGCACCGACACAAGCTAAAATTTGTTACGGGTATATCAATTTAGTATCATCCTCAGCATATTATTAAACTGAATGAGATGCTGGAGGAACTTCTTTTAACCATATTTCAGCTTACAAAGAGTTGGCTGCCAAGAATAAGTTCATGTGATAGGAGCAGAATTAGGCCATTTGGCCATCGTCTACTCTGCCATTCAATCATGTCTGATCTATCATTCCCTCTCAACCTCATTCTTCTGCCTTCTCCCCATAACCTCTGACACCTGTACTAATCAAAAATCTATCAATCTCAGCCTTAATAATATCAATTGACGGCCTCCACAGCCTTCTGTGGCAATTAATTCCACAGATTCACCACCCTCTGACTTGAAAAAAGTCTCCTCATCTCCTTTCTAAAGGTATATCCTTTTAGTCTGAGGCTATAGCTTCTGGTCCAAGACCCTACCATTAGTGGAAACATCTTTTACACATCCATTCGATCCAGGCCTTTCACTATCGGTAAGTTTCAATGGGGTACCCCTTCATCCTTCTGAACTCCAGCGAGTATAGGCCCAGTGCCATCAAACGTTCATCATATGTTAACCTAATCATCCCTGAGATCATTCTTGAAATCTCCTCTGGACCTTCTCCAACGCAAACGCATCTTTCCTCAGATGTGTTAACAATGGTAATACTGGATTGGAATTAATTTAGTAATTTATTTACACTTCAGATATCTTAGTTTAACATATGAAAGGCCGCAATTTAGTTTTTAGCGGTACATTAACCTGTAAAGTGTTAATAAGTACAATTAAAAGTGTTCTAAATATTTTGACACTAGTATGGTTTCTCTGGTTCTCTGTGAAAACAAAAATCAGGCTGGCAGCCTCAATTGGCATCTAATCTGGAAAAAAATACATAGCTTTTTTGTTTTAATGTTGGAGATTTTGATTTGATTCCAATACACATACAAATTTGACTTGTGCCATTACTCCATTTCTACCAGGGCATTAGCATGTGTGGGGTAATGAGGCAGATAACATTGCAGAAGAGGCAGATAACATTGCCAATCAGTGTAAGATGACAATTCTATCATCTTAAAAATTTCACACTATTTCATACAACTAATTATGTAATAGCAGAGCAAGGTCAAAGCTCCTGCAAACCCAATACCTAATTCTGCCTGAATTATTTAAAATTATTTAATGGGATAATCAATGATTTGCAGTTCCATTTAATTCTATTGTCTGTTGATTCTAATGTGTTTTCCTAGAATACTATGCATTAATCAACATTTCTTCTGAATTATGAACATCATTAAGAGAATGAACAGAGGCCAGAATGGTCATTTCACGAGAAAATTACTTAAGTGGAGGCTGTGTGCATCAACGTGCAGAAATAAATTCTTCTATCTGGTATTCAGTAAGGAATGATGCGCATGTTCATACCCTCACCGCCAGTCAATGCCTGATAAACTAGCAGCAGTCAAAATGTCCTCCTTGTGCAGGTATTAACAATGACATTCACATTTCAGCCACTGTAGCAAACTAAAGATTGAGTATTGGATAGCAAAGCTGTCCATTGAAGAGAGTTTGAATGCTAATCCAGTGCATGACCCAATCACAGGTCAGCATAGAGAAATAGTCATACAGCATGGAAACAGGCCGATCAACCCAACTGCCAACCAGAATGCCCCTACCAAAATTATTCTTTATGTTTATCCCCCTAAACCTTCCCTGCAAAGCACAGTCCTAGCCTGCCTAACCTCTCCTTATAGCTCAGGACCTCGAGTCCTGGCAATATCCTCATAAATCAATGTTCATACCGCTGGGGTGTAAGCTACCCAAGTGAAATACCGCAAATTGGAGGAACAGCACCTCATATTTTGTTTGGGTATTTTACACCCCAGCGGTATGAACATTGACTTTTCCAATTTCAGGTAGTCCTTGCTTTCTCCTTCCTTCCCCTCCCCTCCCCCCCCCCCTTCCCAGCTCTGACAACCTACTATCTCCGCCTCTTCCTTTCTTTTTCCCAGCACCCCCCACCCCCTCTTCAGTCTGAAAAAGGGTCTCGACTTGAAACGTCGCCTATTCCTTCGCTCCATAGATGCTGCCTCACCCGCTGAGTTTCTCCAGCTTTTTAGTCTACCATCAATTTTTCCAGCACTGCAGTTCTTTCTTAAACATCCTTAATCAATTCTTCCCTTTCAAAATGCATGCCAATCTCATCACTCAGAATCCTCTCCAATAACATTCCAAAGACAGATGTTCAGCTTACTGGGCTATACTTTCCAGGTTTTTCTTTGCAGCTCTTCTTAAATCGAGGAACGTCATTAACTACCCTGTAGTCTTTCAGCCCCTCATCAGTCTCCAACGGTGACATATCTCAGTAAAGGCTTCTGCAATTTCTTCTCGAGTTTCTCACAGTGCCCTTTGATCATAGCTCGGAGATTTATCTATTTTCATAAGTTTTAGTTCATCCAACACTTCCTTGACTGTAATAAGGACTGTCTTCAAAACATCACCATTAACTTTCCCAACTTCCCTAGGTTTTCCCTAAAACCAAGGGAAATATTAATTGAGGACCTTGCACATGTCTTGTGCCTCCACACATCAGGACCACTTAGGTTTCTAAGGGGCCACTTTCTCTTTCCAGTTACCCTTTTTCACTTAACATGCAACATAAAATCTATTTGTATGTCAGCTGTTTGCCTACAGAGTTGTAAGATGAAATGTGATCGAACAATACACTGGCTAAACATTGATTTTTCTACCTGGACAACTGTGAAGACGCCCATAGTCTCAGGAGAGCATACTATCTGCAGTGGTATCATTTGCTACACAACCTGCCACAGTAAAAGTACATCAATCGCTGTCACACTGAAGCAAGCAGCTGCATAGTTGTAGAGGTCATGTGCAAGGTTCCCAAATCCATCTCCATAAACTCATTCCCTAATATTCCACTGAAATGCAGATGGAATGAATTCAGATCATTATGTTTCTGTTGCTTTACATCTGCCAAACCAAGGTCACAAAATTGTTTACAGGCTACTTAATTTTCAAGAATCCCAGTCTGATTTTTAGTATGTTTTTAAAGTCTCCATTGAATTAAGATGAGGGAAGAAAGACAAGATGTTATTTGTCTATTGTGTTTAAAAGGTAGTAGTACACACTCCAAAACTTAATATAATAAGCAGTATTAAACAATATTAAAAAAATATTCAAAAATATCAAAAAATATTAAAAATGCGGGATTCATGATGTTAAACTCCACAGGCCCCGCAGTTGGAGCTTAATGAATATTAAAAAAGTCTGAAGAAGGGTTTCGGCCCGAATCGTTGCCTATTTCCTTCGCTCCATAGATGCTGCTGCACCCGCTGAGTTTCTCCAGCTTTTTTGTGTACCTTCGATTCTCCAGCATCTGCAGTTCCTTCTTAAACAATATTAAAAAATAAATTGCCGGAGGAACTCAGCAGGCCACGGAGCATTTGTGGAGGGAAGTGGGCAGTTGGCATTTCAGGTCGAGACCCTTCATCTGGACAGAAAGAGTAGAGAAAATAGGCAGCATCATCCTGGCGCCAAAGAAAGCAAGATCGCATGTCTTAATGAATACTGTACAGTGACTAATGGCATCCATCATCATGAAGTGCATCGAGAGGCTGGTCCTGGTGCACATGATAGTGGCGCCACCAGCAGTGGCTGCCTCGCCAACAGTCTGTCTGTCCTTTGGCAGGTACAGCATACTGAGTTGGATGATCAGCCATGATCATATTGAATGGCAGTGCAGGCTCGAAGGGCCGAATGGCCTACTCCTGCACCTATTTTCTATGTTTCTATGTTTCTTCTTTGTTTCTTTGTTATTTTTAGTATGTGTTAAAAAGTATGTTTTAGTATTCCTTGGTTGTTTTATGTGTGTGTGAGGGGGAGTTGGGGCAAATTTTTTTTCAATCACTTACCTTGATGGAGATGCGATTTTCTTCCATTTTATATCTCCGTCCGCATTGCAGCCTAACATCATGGAGTAGGCGGCCTTTCCTGGAGATCGGCCCGGCGCTCCAAGCTGCGGGAGTCTGCGGGACTTTAACATCGTGAATCCCGCAGTCTCTGGTAAGAAGAGAGCGACTCGAGAGCTCTATGCCGCGGAGAATATTTCAACTGCCCCGACGTGGGAGTTTTGATCATCCCGACGGCAGAAGCTTTGATCGCCCCGACTGTGGATGGTTTGACTGCCCCGACCATGGGAGAACAAAAACTTTATTGCCTTCCATCACAGTGAGGAATGTGATGGATGTTTATGTTAACTTTGATATGGTTGTGTGTCTTGCAGCTTTTCACTTAGTATGGCTATATTCACTTAGCAAGAATTTCATTGTCCTATCTAGGACACATGACAATAAACCTCTCTTGACTTGACCTGACTGTATGGTAACTCAAATTTCACTGTACCTTAACTGGTACATGTGACAATAAACTGACCTTGAACCTTGAAACATTAACTCCAAACTTACTACACTACATTGTAACAGGTCCACAGCAGATGTCATCTCCCAGGCCCGACACTCATCCTTGGAATAACAAGGATATGCAAGTCCACCTCCTATTTATTGGCTATAGCTCCACCTTCAACACAATAATTCCAACCAAATTCATCAAACTTCTGGATCTATGATTCAGCACTTCCTTTTGCAACTGGATCCTTGATTCTGGCTGATAGATCATAATCAATAAGGATAGGCAACAAAACAACCTCCACAATAACTTTCATCTCTGGTGGTTTGCAAGGATGCATTCTATGTCCCTTACTATACTCCTTGTTACTCTATACTATACTACTTACACACTCAAGACTGTGCATCCAAATTCAGCTCCAATTCCATTTACATTTTTGCGGATTACATCACCATAATGGATAGACACAAAATGCTCAGCGGGACAGGCTGCATCACTGGATAGCAGGAATGGGTGAAGTTTCGGGTCGAGACCCTTCTTCAGACCGAGAATCATGGGAGAGGGAGACATAGAGATATGGAAGGGTAAGGTGTGAAAACGAGGGATCAAAAGGGACGAATAGAAGTTGCAGCATTATTAAATAATGGGTTTGAATCTCAATGGCATTGTGCAGAAGAAAAAATTAAAATCTTCATTTACTTAATTTTGATCGGAATTAAACAAGGTAACAAAAGGGTGTGCCGATGTAGCAATTGCCATCTCTCGTTGACCAGGTGCAGAAGAAGATCATGGGAATTTGGCAAAATTCATTACAGACGCATCATCCCTTCTAGAATTGACATTTTACCTGTTTTTCTCTTGTTTGGGAATGCGACATAGATAAGTAAGCCTGTTTCTTTAGGAACGTTACTCAATGCTGGATCACAAAAATTAACTTTGGAATGTCGGTAGCTATTATGATTTAAAAAATGAGCACAGCAATGTCTAGGTAAACCACCCGCGCTCTCACGGTTAGTAGCTTAGAAATGTTGCAGTAAATGTGGGCTTATGATTGGCTCGGACAAGGGGCAGTGGCACGGTTTGCTTGAAAGATGAGATAGAATAATGTCAATGCCCTTGTGTTATACTTGACGTATTAACCATCTGGTGTTGAATAAGATTGACACAAACAAAAGGTATTTTATTACTAATTAAATAATTGGTACCCATATAGTAGATAGTAATAACAGGATAGTTTACTGCACAGTATAACTGTGGGCTAAATCTGCTGCGAACTGGTGAGCAGTTAACTGCGGCCATCTCTCCATGATACCATGCAATAAAGTATCTTGACGCAAACCTCAAAGTTTCCGCTTTACCCCCCCCCTCCCCCCCTCCCCTCTGCCCCCATCCCCCCTCTCCCCCTCCCATCCACCCCAACTCTCCCCACCTCTCCCCCTCACTCCCCCATCTCCACCCCTCCCCCCGCTGCCCCCTCCCCCCTCCCACCTCCTCCCCCCCCCCCCCCCCCCTCTCCTATCGATCTTGATACCATTCCAGTAGACTCCATATGAAGTTAATTGGAGAGATTCAGCAAGATAGAATTGTATTCCTTGTAGGGGTGAGGGGTGATCTTTTATCGGTGAATAAAATCATGAGCAGAATTGATAGGGTGAATGCACAGAGTCATTTACTTAGGGTAGAGGAATCAAAATCCAGAGAACTTAGTTTAAGGTGAGAAGTGGAAAATTTAACAGGAAACTGTGGAACAATGTTTTCATTCAAAAGGTGGTGGGCATATGGTATGAGCTGCCAGAGTGGTAGTTGCAGCAGATACGATGACAATATTTAACATACGCTTGGATAGGTACATGATTAAGAAAGGTTTAGAGGGATATAGGTTAAAAGCATGCAAATGGGACTAACTTAGATGGGGCATCTTGCTCGCATAGGACAAGTTGGGGTGAAGGGCCTGTTTTGTGCTGTATGATTCAATCACTCTATGATAGTATATCCTATCACTCCATTTACTTCCACAGACTGCATGACCCGCTGAGTGCCTCCTGCAGTTCGTTTTTCTGTGTTCCTGATTCCAGCATCTGTAGTCTCATGTCTACTTTAAACTGACTGTGCTATGGGGAGGCCACTGAGCGGTAGTTCATAAAAGAAGCTGCAGTGTTTGATAGTCATAGACACATCATTATCACACCCATTGTTTCAGAGATAATAGTTTACATTCTGCTGTCCAAAACAAATGCATTTCAAGAGGTACCAGCTTTTGTTTATCATCTACACGACTGCTAGATCTTTGATGATAAGTCTGCCCATGAAACAGCTGTAAAATGTATCTTGACAATTGGCCAAGCAATGCTTGCAACCGCCAACTTGCTGTCAAAGCTAATAATTTTGAAAGGTGAGCAAAGTAAGAATTTAAAATAAGATTAATTTCCTTTGATCAGCATAGAAGTGTAAAGTTAGAGACATTTTACAGCATTTCAGGCCAACTTTAACCTGGCAAAATAATGCTGCAAAATTGTCATAATTTTATACTCCTAATCTGATTCTACAAAAATCCAACATCAGAATACGATGAACAGTTAATAACAAGTTCAGTTCCTGCTCACATACTCACATATCATAAAGATGGGCATCTATGTGAGAGAATGCTGACAGTTGCACATAGAAACATTAGTATTTCACCAAATATACATTTCACATTATATGGTGAAAATCCATTCCACTGTGTAATAAACTAATATTTGTTTGCCTATCTATATCTTCAAATAAACTAATTTTATTTTAGATTATTTTGCTCATCTGGAACCTGTCAAAACTATCAGATTTAACTGCACATTATTACATGCAGTTGTTAAATCATATTCATATTGATATTTTCAAGCATGGAAAAATTCTTCTGATTATTTTTTACTCAGATTCTGGTACGACAGCCTTTCCGATCACAATGCAAAATAAATCTGTAAGTAGTTCAACAGTTCTATTTGCAGCATAACATTCAAAGATGTAGATGCTTTGTAAAAATGTCAGAGGTCAGTTAGCTTAAAGAAGATTAAGGTGGTATAAGAACACATCAAAGGAGCAAACTGGCAACATTATAATGATCTAACACAATCTGAGAGAGATTTATGGCAGACATCAATAGTTCTAATCCCTTGAACAACCTGTCAGTAGGAATTTGACAATCAGGGGGCCTTGAGTCCTTTTCCTAAATTAACAAAGAACTTATTTAGAAATTACTTAGATACGCCTTGCATCATTATAATTTCCAAAGAGAACAGAAAATCTTAAAATAGCTGCTTTATTACATTGAGTAACCTTTAACCTGAATTCTTTATGTAACAGATGAAGGCTAAATTTACAATGGCTGCAGCTAATCATATTTGGCCAGTCTTGTGATTTGGCAGCCACTGTGCCACAAGTAACTGCGCAGGGAAAGTGATCCTGACCATGAAAGTGCCATTTAAAAACTTTACACACATGAACATTTTTGGAGGAACCATTCAGAGGTTAACACAGCACAAATTTAGTTTCAATTGGAGACCAACCCAGAATTACAATAATTTGCTTATTTTGCTAGATTGTATGTCACTCGACTCATATTACAATCATTGTCCTGCAAACATATTGCTTGGCTAAATTAAACTGTAATGGTAGGTACAACAATTATTATTTGCTTATATTAAAAAAAAATTGTCATAAAGGACATTAAAAAAATATATGTTTGTTGCATTTCTAACAATAATCACATCCTAAGCAATAATTATAGAATTACATTGTAACATAATGACATTGTACATTTTTATAAATGTCATAACTGATCACCTTCAGATAACTGATTGACTTCACATCAGCAGGAAAAATATCATAAAATCAATCCTACATACTATAACCAGAAAAATCCAAAGGACTATAAACAACAGTTCAGATTTAAGTGACATCACATTCTGTCAATTTGAAGAAAATGTCCAATAAGCTGTTTGATAATATTTAAAGGTCTTTACATACATGATCAGGATAAAAAATAACATACATCAGAATTCCTATTTATGCTTAGCATTTGGTGATCTAGTTGGAACATACATAATAAAAACTGAAAAGTCTCAGTAGGTCAGACTGCATCTGTGTGAAGATAAATAGAATAATGTTTCAGATCAAGGATACTTAATCAAAAATTGTGACCACATTTATATTTGGAGAAACAACGCATTGTTTGTTAATAAACTTTATTTTAATTTGTAAATAACTAAATTTAGCCCTTTACTCAGCAGTTGATAAACAGCTGAAGAAGATTTCTAAATTTGCTAAAGCTATGTCATTGGTCTGTTTTAAAGAGTTGCCAAATGTGGTACCGATAAGCATAGTGGATTAGCATTCTGGAAGGGGGAGAGTATTAGGCTGAAGGATTTCTTCATGCAAAAAAAAGATGTGCTTACAATTCCACTGTATATCATCCAGAGAGAATATCTTGACAGTTAGGTCAGTAGGACTGGGCTAAACTGCTATGGTCCTTTAGTTTAATACAATCCTATTTTCACCAGTTGATAGTTCATAATTATTATGCATGGAATTATAAAACCAGCAAAGATGAACCCATTCAGAAGAATGATGTGAAAAACTAGAAGGATTTCAATTTATTTAAAAAAACACACCCTGAAAGTAACACCAATATGTAATGATAATAAGCCAGACTCAAGGGGAACCAGTACTACTGTTTACAGTTTAGTTTATAGTCACATGTACCGAGGTACAGTGAATGCCTGCTATCCAGTCAACGAAAGATAATACATGATTACAATCGAGCCATTCACAGTGTGTAGATACATGATAAGGAAATAATGTTTAGTGCAAGGTAAAGCCAGCAAAGTCTGATCAAGGATAGTCCGAGGGTCACCAACGAGCTAGAGAGTAGTCCGGGACTGCTCTCTGGTCGTGGTAGGATGATTTATTTACCTGATAACATCTGGGAAGAAACTGTCCCTGATTCTGGAGGCGTGAATTTTCACACTTCTATACTTTTGCCTGATGGGAGAGAGTAGAAGAGGGAGTGACCCGGGTGCAACTCTTACTTGATTATGCTGTTGGCCTTGCCGAAGCAGCGTGAGATACAATTGGAGTCAATGGAAGGGAGGTTGGTTTGTGTGATTGTCTGGGCTGCGTCCACAATTCGCTGCAATTTCTGGCCATCTTGGTTGGAGCTGTTCCCAAACCAAGTTGTGATGCATCCTGATAAAATGCTTTCTAAGCTGCATCTGTAGAAGTTAGAGAGTATTGTAGGAGACAGTGGAACTTCCTCAGCCTTCTTAGGAAGTAGAGGCGCTGGTGTGCGTTGTTGGCCGTTGCTTCAATATGGGTGGCCCAGAAGTTGTTGGTGATATTGACTCCAAGGAATTTGAAGTTTAAAACCATCTCTACTTCAGCACCATCAATGCAAACTGGGGCATGTGTACCGCTTTGCTTCCTGAAGTCGATCACTGTCTCCTTTATCGTGCTGACATTGAGAGAAAAATTGTTTTCTCCATATCCAGGTTCTCAATCTCCTTCCTGTGCTCCGTCATCTTTATTTGATATCCGGCCCACAAAGGTCTGCAAATTTGAACATTGAATTGGATTTGTACAAGGCTGCACGGTCGTGGGTGTACAAGGTGTAAAGAAGGCGGCTGAATACGCAGCTTTGCAGAGAATCAGTATTGAGGATAATCGTAGAGAACGATTTGTCCCCTAGCCTGACTGATTGGGGTCTGTTGGTCAGGATGTCGAGGATCCAGTTGCAGAGATGAGTGCTGACACCAAGTCCCGTGAGTTTGGCGATAAACTTAGATGGTATAATGGTGTTAAAGGCAGAGCTGTAGTCTATGAATAGGAGTCTGATGAGGTGTCTCTCTTATCCAGGTGTTCGAGGGATGAGTATAGGCCCAGGGCCTGGCATCATCCGTGGACTTGTTGTGGCAATAGGCAAACTGCAGTGGCTCAAGGCCGCTGAGTAGACTGGATGCTAGTCATAACTAGCCTCTCAATACATTTCATGGTGGTGGATGTCAAGGCCATTAGTCATTTAGTCATTTAGGTAGTCATTTAGATATGAGGTCTTGCTTTTCTTCAGCACCGAGGATGGCAGTCTTCTTGAACCTTTTCCTAGGAATTAATTTGTGGCCTTACCAGAAACATCCACATCATGGTGTGAACTGAGTAGTATTCTTCAATCTTGCTTTCATTTGACTTTATTGCAATGTTGTAAGTGTGTATTTAAAGTTCATAGCACTCTTTAAGGTCATGGGCAAACAGGAACCAAGCACAAGAATCTTGCCTGTGTTCAATTTAGCAATGACACAGGTGATTAGAATTGATTATTAAATGGACAGTGAAACATATCATATCTATATAACTAAAAGTTTCATCTTAACCACTTCCTGTCTGCACTCTATATTGATTTTAGAAGAAATGCTACCATATATCGATATGATTTTTGGTCATCTTACTCACAGTCCTCCCCCGTTGAGGCAGCCTCGAGGATTTTTCTGATCGATGAAAAATAAAAAGTTATGATTGTTTAAAAAATCTTGAGATCAGCTGATTGGTCCTCTCGCCTGTCAATCACCATGCCTCTTCTAGCGGTGGGGCAGGACTCTAAAACCCCGGGTGCCTGGACGTGAGTCTGTCACTCTGGAAGATCACGAGGGAGAGTCCACAACTGCGATTCTAAGCTGTGAATCAACTGAATTGTGAGTCTGCAATGTACTTGCAATAAATGAATTGTTAGCTCTTAATGACAATGCAATGAGTTATTTGGCAATTTGGTGGCCTGCACTCTGCTAGCAATGCTATGAAATTGAATTTGGGGACCTGCACTCTGCTAGCAATGCTATGAAATTGAATTTGGTGGCCTGCATTCTGCTTGAAATGCTATGAAATTGAATTTGGTGGCCTGGAATTTCAAGGAATAGTTGTGAGTGAACTGCTAGCCCACCAGCCCTGAGTGACTGATTTGCCAGCCGACCAGGCCTGAGTGACTGAGCTGCCAGCCCACCAGGCCTGAGTGACTGAGCTGCCTGCCCACCATGCCTGAGTGACTGAGCTGCCAGCCCAAGAATCCATTTGGCCCACAATGTCCATACTAGCCCTCAGGAAACCAGTCCCTTCGGCCCACAACACCCATACTAGCGCTTCACCAATCTGACATATTTTTAAAATCTAACGAGTCGGATGACGTCACAATGCCTTTGCTCCTCGCGGCAACCTGCGCAGAATTTTCAACATGCAGGGGCCCTGCGAGTTACGTTTTCCACGATTTTGCTCCTGGGCCCGGCCAAGACGGCCACCCACAGGTCTAGGCAGTGGCCAGCCGATAGCCGCACCGGGCCCACGCCCGCCCGTCCCCGGAGAGGGAAAATGCGGTGTCCACAGGGCCCCGGAGGCCCTCAAGGAATGCTGGTCACCGCAGTAGGTCGAGCGCCCCGGTGATAAAGTTGGGGATACATCAACTCGATGATCGCCTACCTGCAAGCTGTCAACATAGGCAGTCCCTGATTGTGTCAATACTCGCACTCGGCCAGCCATCCGCAGCGCAGCACCCACCACCTCCCCCCTCCCCCTGGACCTTCCATCCCCCCTTCTCCACCTACTCTCCCCCACTCCACCCTCTCCACCGCTCCTCTCTCTCTCCCCCTCCCCCTTCTGAGCCCCCCTCTCTCCACCCCCTCTCTCTCTCCCTCCCCCCTTCCCCCCTCTCCCCCTCCTCCCCCCCCCTTCCCTCCCCTCTTTCCCCCCCCCCCCCCTCCCCCCCCCCCCTCCCTCTCCTCCCTCCCCCTCTCCCCCCTTTTCCCCCTCCCCCCTCCCTCCCTTTCCCCCCCCCCCCCCCCCGTGTGTGTGTGTGTGGGTGGTTAGTGTGTGTGTGTGACACCGCAGGCCCCCTCCTCCCCCCGCAACCGCACGTTGAGGGGACGGGACCCAACGGGTCCCCCTTGGTCTAGTGGACTCTAAAATCTTACCAACCACTGACACACTGACATCGGGCTAACCGGCCAACAGCCTTCTCTTATAGTTTTATGCTGCCTTTGCCATCCCTGGTGAGCCACGGTCGCCTCATTCTCCCCTTAGAATCTTTCTTCCTCTTTGGAATGAAAAGATCTTGCTTCTTCCGAATTATTCCAAGAAATTCTTGCCAATGCTGTTCCACCTTCATTTCTGCTAGGGACCATTTCCAATCAACTAGCCAGCTCCTCCCTCATGCCTCTATAATTCCTTTACTCAAGAGTAATACTGATTTCATCTTTTCTCTCTCAAACTGCAGGTTGAATTTTATCATATTATGATCACTGCCTTCTAAGGATTCCTTTACCTTAAGCTCCCTAATCAAATCTGGTTTGTTACACAATACGAAATCCAGAATTTTCCCTGTAAATTGTAAACATCTAATAATTACCTTTATCCCCAATTGCCTTCAGTTTTGAAACGTATGTGGCAATTTGGTCAATCCCTATACTCCTCCTGTTTTTATTGGTCATGTTTCAATATTTGTTTCTTTCCGAACATGTGCGAAAACTGCAATTTCAGTTAGTTTTCTTTCAGGTTTCCTGGATCCCTCCATTAGGGGCGCTGCATTGAAGGCACCTCTACCTACAGCGGGTCCGTTTTTCCCCATCTTTTTTTTATTTTAGTTTGTCTAACAGTTTTGTTTTGGGGTTCCTTTAGGAGGGGGGAGGGGTAAGGGGGAAACTGCTTCCCAGTCACTTCCTGGCGAGAATGCGACTATTTCTCCAAGTCCTGTCCCCGCCCCTCCCCCCACTCTTCGCAGCCTACCACTGGATCGGAGCGGCCTTTCCTACCGGAGACCAGGGACTGGACCAGAGCTTCGGCAGCGGCAGCGCGGCGCTGGGTTCACTGCGGAGCGGGCGATGCTTATCTGGATCGCCGTTTGAAGCTCGCGAGCGTTGGGCCCACTGCTCCAACATCGCGGGGATGTGGTTCGTGGAGCTCCCAGCGCGGGCGGCACTGGCCGACATCGCGGAGTCCCTGGGGCCCTTTGCCGACGGCATCCAGCATGAATCTCCGCCCAGCGCGGCCTGGGAACATCGTGAGCTGCGGACTCCGGTAGGAAGCGGCCATTTTAGAGGTCCAAGCCGCTGAGGTTGGCCTCCGTTCTGATGTCGGAGTGTCAACATCCCAGTGAGCGGGCCTGTGCGGCGGGCTGCCCGTAGCGGCGACTGCAGGGGGCTCCGGAGGCCCCGACCACGGGTGAACATTAGAGGAAGATGACTGACTTTGGTGCCTTCCCTCACAGTGGGAAACTTTTGATTCTGCTGTGTGGGGATGTTTTATGTTGAACTCTATCGTGTGTTGTGTTTTTTATTTTATTGTATGACTGTATGGTGATCACATTTCACTGTGCCAACTGGCACATGTGACAAACAAATATATCTTGTATCTTGGTGTATCTTGTATCATTGTAACCCTGGAATAACTTTCTATTTAGGGAAGGATGTCTTATCTTGGGATGCATGATTATGTCTGTCTGCACATGATGTCACACCTGTATGATTAAGTGGAACTTGATGACATGATTGAGCAGGTTTTCACTTCCTTGCATTGGTTGTTATCCTAAAACAATTATTTTTTGTTTCTGTCAGCAGCTTTTACGCAAGAACTAGGTTATCTAGAAGTAAACAGAGTAAAAATGAATTGACAGTATGGGACAGGACACTAATCCCAGATACTGACAATCATTCCATTTCACCCCAGTATCTTTTTATGTTGCTTAATTTCTGACATTTATTCCCTCTTCTTTCATGTTAAGTATTAGTATACAGGCAGCATGGTGGAGCAGCGGTAGATTTGCTGCCTTACAGCGTCGGAGACTCAGGTTCGATCTTGACTATGGGTGCTGTCTGTATGGAGTTTGTACGTTCTCCCCATGACCTGTGTGGGCTTTCTCCGAGATCTTCGGTTTAGTCCCACACTCCAAAGACGTACAGGTCTGTAGGTAAATTGCCTTGGTATCATTGTAAATTGTCCCTAGTGTATGTAGGATAGTGTTTGTGTGCGGGCATCGCTGGTCTGCGCAGATTCGGTGGGTCGAGGGCCTGTTTCCGCGCTGTATCTCTAAACTAATCTAACTCAACAGCTATATGTAGTAAATGATCCGAGTCAAAATGTGTCCCCTCAAATCTCTTGCATTTCCTCACCTTGATGATATACAAATGTAATTCAACATAAATTCACAGACAACACCACCATTGTTAACTGGATATCAGATAATGATGAGATGGAGTATAGGAAGGAGATCGAGAATCTCGTGACCTGGTACCGAGACATCAACCTTGCTCCTAATATCAGCAAAACATAGTGATCGACTTCAGAAAGCAAAGCAGTACACACACGCTGGTTTATATTGATGGCGAAGTATAGGAGTAAATATCACCAACAACATCTTCTGAACCACCCATATCAGGAATCGAAATTAACTGTTGCCTGGGTGCCAATCACCACCTGAAGTCCCGCCGGGCAACCTAAAATCCGTGTCATTTTGCGCGGCTTTGCAAGCACCCAGGACACCTGCCGTACCACTCTGAGTGGGCCCCACTCTCAATCTCTCTCTCTGTCTCCGCCCGCCATCCATGTTCAGGCCACCGGATCTCCGCTCTCTAGCCGCCCCTCGTCCACCGGCATGGCCAGCCGCCTTGCACATGCGCACAACCACGGCCAACACATCATCAGCCGCCCTGCACATGCGCACTGCCACGGGGTCTGGTCGGCGCTGGGCACTTTCTCCCTCCCTTTGCATTGTGGGACATCTGGCCGCCATTGCTGCCTTGCCTTGACCGCTGAAAACCATCGAGGAATCACTCCCTGGACCTGGTATAACTCCCTGGAGTAACCAAGAAGCAATTCTTGATTTCCTGGTCCTCTAAAAATATTCCAAATAGAATTTAAACTGGAGGTGGTGGAGGGTCCATCACTAAACTCCAAGCTCTGAACAATAACAGCCTATTACATTTTATCTGTTTATTTATTGTGTATATATATATGGTCTATGATATATAAACACACTGAACTTTTATCTCCTGTTCTGTATTATGGTTACATATTCTGTTGTGTTGCATCACGCAAGAATTTAATTGTCCTATCTGCGACACATGACAATAAAACTCTCTTGACTCTTGACTTGGAATTAAGCAAAAAAAGAGTTCTTGGAAAAAAGAGCAATCTTAAATTTAGTTGCGTCTCGTTGGGTAACTATGGTAACGTGAAGACTATTCCATGCTTTAATTGTGCGGGGGAACTCCATGGAGCAGCCAGCATCTCTGGATAGAAGAAATTGGGTGACGTTTTGGATCGAGACCCTTCTTTAGACTCCCTCTGGTTTAATGTTTTTAGTTTAATTTAAAGATACAGCGTGGATACAGGCCCTTCGGCCCACAGAGTCTACGCTGACAACCGATCACTCGTACACTAGTTCTATCCCACACATTAGTGACGTTCTGCTACAGAAGTTAGTTAAGGCCAGTTCATTGGCTATATTTAAGAGGGAGTTAGATGTGGCCCTTGTGGCTAAAGGGATCAGGGGGTATGGAGAGAAGGCAGGTACAGGATACTGAGTTGGATGATCAGCCATGATCATATTGAATGGCGGCGCAGGCTCGAGGGGCCGAATGGCCTACTCCTGCACCTATTTTCTATGTTTCTATGTTTCTAAAACAACAGTCAAAGGTATTTTATTCTCTCACGTCCCAGTTAAAACAATGAAATCCTTACTTGCAGCAGCACAACAGAATATGTAAACATAGTACTCTGTAAACAATGTTATAAATGAGAAAACGAAACAGTGTATATTTATATATATATATATATGTGCGTGTGTGTGTGTGTGTGTGTGTGTGTGTATGTGTGCATAATATATATACCCACACATACAATTTACCTCAGTGGGCTGAGGGAGAGCTGGGAAGGGGAGGAGAAAGCAGGGACTACATGAAGTCAATGTTCATACCACTGGGGTGTAAACTGCCCAAGTGAAATATGAGGTGCTGCTCCTCCAACTTACGGTGGGCCTCACTCTGGCCATGGAGGAGGCGCAGGAAGAAAGGTCGGATTTGGAATGGGAGGGGGAGTTGAAGTGCTGAACCACCGGGAGAGTGAAGCGATCGTCAAGCCTACACTTGGTCTCACTGATGTAGAACAGCTGACACTTAGAACAGTGGATGCAATAGATGAGGTCGGAGAAGGCGCAGGTGAACCTCTGCCGCACCTGGAAAGACTGCTTGGGTCCTTGAATGGAGTCAAGCGGGAAGGAAAAGCGACAAGTGTAGCATTTCCTGTGGTTGGAAGGGAAAGTGCCAGGAGTGGGGTGGTTTGGGTGGGAAGGAACAAACTGACCAGGGAGTTACGGAGGGAGCGGTCTCTGCGGAAAGCCGACAGGGGAGGAGATGGGAAGATGTGGCCAGTGGGTGGATCCTGTTGGTAGACATAAATCTGGAGCAAATCAGCGGGTGAGGCAGCATCTATGGAACAAAGGAATATGCGACGTTACGGGTCGTGACTCTTCTTCAGACTGATGTCGGGGGGGGGGGGGGGGGGCGGGAAACGGAAAGGAAGAGGCAATGAAAGTAGGCTGTTGGAGAGCTGGGAATGGTGGGGAAGGAGGGAGAAAACAAGGACTACCTGAAATTGGAGAAGCAAATGTTCATACTACTAGGGTGTAAACTACCCAAGTAAAATATGAGGTGCTGTTCCTCCAATTTGCGGTGGGCCTCACTCTGGCCATGGAGGAGGCCCAGGACAGAAAAGTCTGATTTGGAATGGGAGGGGGAGTTGAAGTGCTGAGCCACTGGGAGATCAGGTTGGTTATTGCAAACTGAGTGGAGGTGTTGTGCGAAGCGAATGCCAAGCCTGCAATTGGTCTCACCGAGGTTGATCATACGCTGAATAATCCAACCAGATTTTTGTTTGGAAGTGGAAAGAAATAATAGAAATTGCATTCATTGCAACATTTAAAAAGAGTTGAGGTACTGTATTGTAATTTTGCTGCATATCATTGTGGTATATATCATGTCTTGATTGGTGAATATGTTTAAGTTTATGACTTTATTTGAAGCAGAGATAATATGTGAACGCTTCATTGAGCATAATTCTGACTGGTAACTACGCACTTCGACCGAGCACATTATCACCCGCGTCATGCAAACCGTCTTAAATGACCAACTAAACTGTCATTTTGACACCTAAAAGATTGCCCGGCTGGAAACAGAGAAAAGTGAGTCCTGCAAATTGAAGCAATGGCCAAGAAAGCACACCAAGGCCTCTACTTCCTTAGAAGGCTTAGGAAGTTTGACCTGCCCCAACAACTCTCACCAACTTCTGCAGATGCACCATAAAAGCATTTCATTGGGATGCATCACAACATGGTTTGGGAACAGCTCCATACAAGACCTCAAGAAATTGCAGAGAATTGTGGACACAGCCAGAACATTACATAAACTAACCTCCCTTCCATTGACTAAATTTATGCCTCATGCTGTCTGGGCAAAGCCATCAATATTATCACGGATGAGTCGCTCTCTGGCCATTCCCTCTTCTCCTCACTCCCAGAGGGCAAACAAACAGTATAGAAGTGCAAAAATGCTAAGATAACATCCATGGACACAGAGAGGCCCACGATCACAATGCCAAAAAACATAATAATTTTAATCTTAAATTGAATAAAAGCTATTCTGGGAGTTTTGTCAAATTTTCTTTATTATGGAAATTATTAACAAACCATAACAGAGTCCGACCTTTGTTGAGGCATAAACTTCAAAAATCTGTTGCATCAAAAATCTGTTGCATCACAAATGTTTTCAAAGCAAAATTAGTTGCAGTCAACAGGAGGCAAATTTGTTTCTGGGGAGAAACAGCTTAAACAATGTAAACACTTCTATACTTCTGTACATTTAATGGTTGCTATGAAATCATGTCTGTGCAGCATTTTATCAGAATAACTATAGTTTTTTTATGCAATCTCTTGCACTGCGGTTCACTGCTCTAATCTGAAGATGTGATTTGGTTTGGTTCAGAGAGTGTGTTGGGTGTTGGGATTTGGTAAACAGATGGCATGTCTGGGAAGTGTCCAAGAGGAAGCCAGACCTCAGAAGTGGAAGGTCAGGACTTGATGAAATAGGAATAGCTCAAATGACCGACCCATTGCATTGAATCTACAATTTCTGCAATATTAAATTTAAGTGGGGCTTTAATCATGTGTCTTAGCTTAAGGAACTTAGCTTAAAGAAGGTTCCTTTGACATTTAAAAGAATAAGAGATGATCTTTTGAAATGTAGGATTCTAAGGGGTTTGATATTTTAGATGCTGCAAGAATGTTGATGAATAAAAAAATCATGTGTGCAGTCTCAGGATAAATGGGCGCCCAGTTCAATTAAAGAGATAGGAAAAATGTCTTCTCTTTATAGATCCGAAATCATTATTCAGGACTGCCTTAGGTTTCTGGACATCATGGTGATCAAAGATTATGGGGATCTGGCTGAAGATTGCAATTGAGGCAGGCAACCAGAGCAGCCTGATTTTATGAAATGAGCAGACGCAAGGTTCCAAATCCCCAGTTCTGTTTCTGTTTCTTATATCCTTGTAGAACACATTATAAATGTATCTGATACAAGCACGCAATAAGCAGAATGGTTATGTAATTGAGAGATAAAGAACTGTTTAGTTATCACATATAATCAGATCAGGCTTTATGAAGGTAGACACAAAAAGCTGGAGTAACTTAGAGGGGCAGACAGCAGAGAAGGAATGGGTGACGTTTCGGGTCTTGACCCTTCTTCAGACTTTATGAAGCTACTCAAATGAAATCAAATTACTTTTGATTAAAAATCCTTCAAAAGTCTTACCTCACTTTACAATGATTTAGCTTAACAACTGTTCACAACTAACACAAATTACCTGTATTCTATTTTCCCCTTTGTAATGCCCTTGAAAAAATGCCAAAGGCTTTTTAATTTCCAGTTTTCCAACCCAGAACAACTAAAACACATCATGATAAAATTGTTGGAAACAAATTGTTTAAAAAAAAAAATTGTGACTTTGTTCTGGATTAAACCATCTTACTTTTAAATAAACCAATCATGTAAGCGACAATTCAGCGAAGTGAAAATCCAAAAGGATACAACATTTGCAAGATGTTTTTGACAAGTTCCAAAGATTTGTTGTGAAAATGACTCCACAGGGAGTCCCAAATCATAGAATCACTCCACTAATGGTACTATCTTGAACAGCAGACTCAAGACCAGAAGGTTCGTGACATGTAAACTGTATAGTTAATTGCCTGCTTATTTATTCATTGAGCACCACATGGTTAGCAGCTTAATTCAAATGCAATTAGTCGAGGGTGATATAAATAAAATTCTGTCTACAAAACGGAAATAAAATGTTAAAACAATTCAATTCAATTCAACTTTATTGTCATTGCACAGATACAAGTATGGGTACAACGAAATGCAGTTTAGCGTCAGTCCGTAGTAATAGTGCAATATAGAAATAAAAAATACAGAATACAAGGATCCAAAAGCATATGCAATGGTGATACTAAATGTAATCCAAGAAAGGAGACCAAAAAAACAAGCACATCATAACACAGAAGACCAAATGGCCCATCAAGACAATGCTTAAAGCAACCTGTTTAGTCTCCCGTTTACATATTTTCTATACAACCTTGTTAATTACTTTACCTTATGCCAACCCCTTCTAAATGAGTTCCATATCATCATCACTTCTTACATGAGCAATATTTGTCTTTTCATATCCCCAGTATCCTTTGTCTTTCACTTTGGCACTGGATACCTTTGTTGGGGGGTCACAAGGTGGACAACTTAATCACACTGGACAAATTAATGTTTGTTAATGCACAAAAATATGGCACTACACACTCAAAAGGTATTTAATCTCATAACCAAGCTCTTTTGTATGCACTGCAGTTTTCAAAATTTGGCCTTTATGTATATGTAACATTGGAGGCCATTTGACATGTACAAAGATGCCTAAACATATGCAATTCATAAATTGCCACTGTGCTTTAAATTAATTCTTACACCCAAAGGCCTACAAGGAAGCAGAAAGTATTCTCCAGTGTGACATAAAAGAGACTGGCCTTACTGTGCTGACAGTAGAATCTGATGCACTAAACTGCTGAAAACATGCATGAGGTCATTGTTGCTGGATCTCAACCTGAAATGTCAACAATTCCATTACCCCACAAATGCTGCTCAACCTGCTGAGCTTCTCCATGAGTTTGTTTTTTACGCCCTGTTCCAGCATCTGCAATCTCTTGTGTTTGACTAATCTTTTGTCAGACATCCACTACTTTAAGAATCTCACCATTATTTCACAAGTTAACGTTATAGGAGTAGAATTAGGCCATTCAACCCATCGAGTCTACTCCGCCATTCAATCATGGCTGATCTCTGCATCCTCATCCCATTTTCCTGCCTTCTCTCCATAACCCTTGACAGCCCTTTCCTTACTGCTGTCATTCATGTCCCCCTAATCATAGGCCCATCATCTCTCTTTTCTGCAAAATGTCATCTCAAACCCTAATGACTCATCCTCCTGATGCCTCAACCCTCTAAGCCTCAAATTCCTGGAATATTAAACTCTTACCTTCAAAGGCAAACTATGCTATAAAAGATCAGTGCATCAACCCTCCAGGCTTTAATACCTGATGCCTCAACAACCTAAGTCATGAATTTCTAATGCTTGATATGCCAATCAACTGCATCCCTCCTGACTTCAGGCCTAATCTGAATCACAACCCCACTCCTTCACCAAAAATATTCTGATTTCCTCTTTGTGCTCTGCAATAGATCTTGATTCTCACACAGTCTGAATACTACAGCAGAGGGGCTGCACACTAAACTGGATAAATGTTGCACACAAATTTGACAACGAGAAGTTGCTGTGCAGATCATTGATGGTGCAAAGTTCATAGAATCTGTTTTGTCAATATTGATAGAAGATAGACATATCGGATTCCATGGCCACTCAGCAGGAAACAAGCAAAGGAATTTCTAGGCAGAGAGCTGGTAAATAATTATTTTTATGGGCAGAGGCAAATAAGGAATATTTTCTCCACTTTACTGAAGAATAATCTATTCCTAAATGAAAGATAAAGGAAAAGATGGCAGAGATCCATTTTGTAGGCTTCTATCCTGAGCAGAAGTTGTGAGAGTTGCTGAGGAATAGGGGTTTGGCTTCACCTGTGTAAAACCAGCATTAATAATATATTCATTTGAAATGGAAGAGCTTACAATGAGGTGATCATGGACTGGAGAGCTTGAAGAGAATCTGATAGCAGGGAGGCAATGACCACAAAAAAGCTGGAGAAACTCAGCAGGTGCAGCAGCATCTATGGAGCGAAGGAAATAGGCAATGTTTCGGGCCAAAACCCTTCTTCAGACCATAGATGCTGCTGCACCCGCTGAGTTACTCCAGCTTTTTTGTGTACCTTCGATTTTCCAGCATCTGCAGTTCCTTCTTAAACACAATGACCACTGGTACTGGGTTGGCAAATTATTTTCTCCCTGGCCTAATATTTGGGCAGCATAACCATTTGGCTGCTGCTGGAGAACTTCGCAAAGCTAGTAGTCTTTTCAATATCATTGTTGCATATTGACCATGGCAGCAGCCCAAAGCATTGGCAAGCAAAGTGGCTACTCTTATTCACTGACACAATGTACGATCTGTTAGTTCGAAGTCTTCATGCATGTGATCAGAATCTAATAGAATTTGATCTAAATATTGAAAGTGATTTAGTTAAATATAAAATGATAGCATTTAATCTCATCAAAATCTATTAATATATAAAACTCTCATGCCATCCGACCAGCTGTCGTCCGACTGCCTTTCTGCCTTTTGATTCGTTGACGCTTCGAAACACTTCGAAACAAAGTTGCAAGACAGGAACACTCTGAACTTTTCACTGCTGCAGCAGGCAGGGTGGTACAATTTGATTTTTTTTTTAATCCACTGCTGAGGGAGGCAGGGGAGTGCTGGAATCTTACATTTGGGAACGGCTTCAGTTCCATTGGAGGAGATGTGTGCATGGTGGAATATTGGGTTGGGGGATCACACCATTGGGGGAGCAACGGGTCTGCACTTGGTCTAGTATACTTTAAAGTTATTAGGCATGTGTATTGCAAAACCAAATATTTAAATAAGCAATGAATGATTTTTAAAGAATCAAGTTTAAAACAAACATATATCCCTTCAGGGCACAAAAGCCAAAGAGGAAACGTGTCCAGGAGAATGTTGTACAAGAGAGCACATATGATGTTACGAAAAAGGTAGGCCAGAGGATTGGGAACATTTCACAAAGGAGCACCAAAATATAAATAAGAAAAAGAAAAGTTGAAAGCACATGTAATCGATCAGGAAAAGGAAAAGAGACATTGAGTGCTTTGATAGTTATTTAAAAAGGAAAACAACTAGCAAAATGTAACATGGGTTTCTTACCATATGAAATTGAAGAAATATTTTGGATAATAAGAAAATGGCAGAGAAATTAATCTGACATTACAAACCCAGTCTTCAAGGATAAAGACACAGAAAACTCCAGACATCATGATGAACAATAGGGCTTGAGTGAATGATGAGTTGAAAGAAATCAACAATTCCTGCAGTGAAAACTGCTATTGGAAAAACATAATGTGAATAAGCAAATAAATCCCCAAGATCTGTTAATCTATAACCTGATAATCTACATCCAAATATTTTGAAAGGGGTGTATTTGGAGATTTTGCGATCCTTCCAAAATTCTGCAGTTGTGGAATGGAAGAATATGTAATCGCACAATTTACAAGAGGTGGGAGAGAGGAAACTACAATAGCAGAGAAATGCAATGATCTATTAAACTTTATAATATACATAGAAATCAAATGGTTTGAATATATTCAATTTGGATTCATATATTTGGATAAATCATATCTAACAAATTTATTGAAATATTTATGTTGTAAACAACAGAATATATGAAGAGGAGGCAGTGAATATGGTGCGTTAGGACCATTAGAATTTTACCCAAGAGGTCATTGTACAAAGTAGAGCCAGGAGATTAGAGGTAATAGCATATGCTGAGTAGGATAGCGATGGACTTCTCACTTTCAAATTGGGAATCTGTGAAAAGTGGGAAGCCACAACAGCTATTCCCAAATATCTATCAATGACATGATTGTCGTGGGTCCAAGATTTTGCTAATGTAGGAAAAGCTTCAAGATTATATAAACAGGCAAAGTGAATGGATTAAAATCTGCAGATTGAACAAAATTGAAATACTGAGGTCATTCACTTTGTAAAACAGAAAATATTTGAAGTGGGACCTGGGTGGTATTTACAATGATATATGGCAGTGGCCTTTATTCCGAGGGAAATATATAAGTTGACATCTTCAAATTATAGATCATTGCATCTATTGTGTCTCCCACCTCTTGTAAATTGTGCGATTACATATTCTTCCATTCCAATTATAAGAAAATCTGTTAAGATCACACCTGGAATACATTCTTGTTACCTAATATAAAGTATTTACCTGGGAATGAAAAGTTCAAAAAGGATCACAGGATTGATTCTTGGAGTGGCAGGTTTGCAGGTGTGTCGCATGAGAATGTATAAAGCAGATTTGAGCTATGCAGTCTGGAGTTAAGAATGAATGAGACATGATGGTATTGAAACATACACAATTCTTGTGGGGTTAACAAATAATTGGAGGGATGATGTGTCTTCTGATGAAGGTGATTTGAATTATGGGACAGCCCTTTCTGAATGTGACTGTGTCAGCCCAATAAATGTGTACTGTCACTGACTCAAATGAGAGCATACAGCTATGATCAACTTTGACTTCCTTTGATGTAACTTTGATACAGCTTCCCAATTACTGTGCCGTTGCTTCAATGATAAGATAACATACCCTTGACAGAATAATAAGAACCATGGGCATTCTTTATATTTTAGATTTGCAGCTGCATCATTTGAAATTTAAATTTCAAGGACCCTATTATAGAATATAAAGCAACACCTTAGACTGAAGTTAGAAATGTTATGTTCTACAATATGTTATATATCATGGAATCGAATCACCTGTTCAATTTTTTGAAATATAAATAATTCAGTCTGTTAAATCTTAAGGCAAGCTAGAAAAATAACTAGGTTTTTCTCATTCTTTTCGCTTACAAGTATTGTGCCTGAAATTTGCTTAATTCCTCTGGGTTTCCAAGTACAATTGCTATTACCTGTTTCCGAACAGTATTAAGTCATCATTCTAATGTGACTGCTTGTCCTGAACAAATAAATGTTCAGAATTAGTTTCTATCATCCAGCCTGACTTCCTGATGTTAATTGAAAAGACCAGTAAGATTTTTACGCCACCATTATCTCATTTGATTTCCCCACTTGAATTTAAATTACAATAACTTCAAGTGTGGGATTTCATATTTCATGTGAAGCTAGAGGCAGATAAGTAAAAAGCATTAAGAGATCAGCACTAATATTAACATGTAAAGACAGAACCAACATTTGTCAGGAATCAAATAACTTCAGTTAAATACCGAATCAACTCTGTGATGTTGAGATGAATGGTCAGAACAAACATTATTCCGGTAATTGCCTCGTTAAGCAGAAAGATACACTGGAGAGATGGAAAGAATGCTTTCAATATTCAAAATAATATTTTAAACTAGGTCGAATAATAACATCTTTCATATTTAAATATTGAGGAAGGTTTGTACAAGAAAAGCTGAGAGCTTCTAACGTAAGATAATAATGGAGACAAGACTGCAGATGCTGAAATCTTGAACAATCTGCTGGATACTGTTCCCTGGTATGTCTTCAGAAATTATCCTCCTTGCTTCCTTTGGATTTTATGTGTGCCTAAAGAGGGCCATCTGGCTCCTTGTGTATACAAGATACCTCTTGGCACTTCATTACTGAGGCCTTCAGTGTATCATCCAAAAGCCGGGAGCCTGGTTCTACCCCTCTTGTGCCACTGTTCATTGTTTCCTCAGTAAGATGGTCAACATCTGCTTTGGCCACGATTTACCAGTTTAAGGAATGAACATAAGGTTTAATTGATGCAATCAATTTGCAATATTAGCCCTACTGCTAACTATCCTGAATGTTGGCCTGAATGTGTCAGCTGGCACATTAATATGGTCCCTGAGCCTGATTTTTTGAATTATTGAGGTGTTCCTTCAATCATTAGTCATCGAGGAAATTAATCTTACATGCAGCTCCTTTTCCCTTTCCTCTGCATGTGTAAGACAAGGAATCATTATTCCTACCACATTGTCACCCCATATGTCAACACATGCTTGCTGCTCACCAGTTTTATTTACCATATTTTGCACCAAATGTTTACAGTAGCTCATTTTATTCCCTTTTGGATCTCTTTATTCCAATTCCAGGCACCTCTTCTGGTACTCTGTGTGCATGGTCTATGCTGCCTACAGTTTAATCCTGGTGTCCTGCCTTGAGAAATTATTTCAGGAAAGTCTTATCCCACAATATTGTTTCTCTTTGTTTGTGGATAATAAATGTTGGAATTTACCTTGTTAGGGTGAAATCTACGCCGGACGTGCTCCCAATGCAGTCGTTCTGAAGTTGTTACCTTGCACGATTTTTGCCTGCTTCATATTAACCCATGAATCTTAATGCATGTGTGTTTTCACTAAAATGTGTCATGTCAAATTTATTGTTATATGCACAAGTACAATGAGATGAAGGTGCAATGAAAATCTTGCTGCAGCGTCACAGCACATAGTATCAGACAACACTCAAAAACCTAAATCATGCATGAACCATGTATATCTTATGTACCTTATGCATGTGTGAATTATATGTAAATTACATAAATTCTGCAAGGCAGTGTTAAGAAGAAAGACTAAGAAAAAATGACATTAGTCCAAAAATAGTCAGATCTTGTTTTGAATGTGTTTGAAGAATGCAGTGCCTATTTATTACTAAACACTATTACTGTGGTTAGGATTATATGCATTGGTTTTTTTTTTTATGATTGAAGATGCTAATGGTTGGTCCATGATACCAAAGAGGTTTGATCCTAAAATTAAATGAACTATTATCATAAAAAAAAGTCCAATGACCTCCCCCATACATCATCCTCAGTCAGGATCTGCATGTTCTGCATCCCTTTGGCAAACATTAGTTGCAAGTGCATCAATATCTTCACCATTAATGTTCACAGGTGGATTTTAAGTGAAAAACAAAAATACATAACTTTTCTTCTAAACAAGCACAACCTTGCCAATTTTTATAGTCAACATAATTAAAAGTGAAACAATAAAAGACTGATAATAAATCTTGGATGCTAATTAAACATTTCAACTTTCACATATTCAGAACCATGCTGTGAATGACAGAATCGCATCCCATCCAACACCAATGAATATTCTTTGGAATGAATATTCATCCCAACCATCACTAATAGAAACATAGAAACATAGAAATTAGGTGCAGGAGTAGGCCATTCGGCCCTTCGAGCCTGCATCGCCATTCAATATGATCATGGCTGATCATCCAACTCAGTATCCCGTACCTGCCTTCTCTCCATATCCTCTGATCCCCTTAGCCACAAGCAATAAACAAATCTTTTACATTTTTTAAAACTTTATTCTTTCTGTCACTATGCAACTTTCAACTTCTCTATATTTTTTCCATCAGCTAAGATATTTTATGTAAGAGGACTCTGCTGTCAATTTGATAGGCTGTGTTATAAACTATCAATAGTATATGTAATATGGTTATATGGTTATTAATTTGCAAAGGATATGATATAAACCATGCAAGTACATTTTGTGAGAAAGCTACTGAGATGAGCAAATGTTCAGGTACAAGCAGAAAAGCATTGCCACATGAAGTTCAAATTATACTATATTCAAAATGGGCACACAAAATAAGCTAAGAAAGCATTTAAACCACAATGGGAGAGTGATGTAATTAATGTTTTACAAGACTAAGCCTTTGCACAAGATACTGTATATTAGTTCAAAGTCAATGAACAATAATGTCCCTACTTTCACAATCTATCTATACATAACTAAATCATCTTGTCCTCTTCCGGTTTGTGTTGTTTTTACATTTGAGCAAAAACGGTACCCATTAGCGCTACGATTTTTCACCACCTTACTTGCCATTCTTCTGTGCTGCATGTGCACCAGGTTTTGTTCCGACTGGTGGAAACCCATGCAACTTTGAGTCGGTTCTCTTTGAGTCCCTCTCAACTGGATCCTTGACTTCTTGACCAACAGACCACAAACAGTGCAGATAGGTGACAAATCACCCTCAATGATAATCCTCAACACTGGTGTCCCGCAAGGATGCGTTCCCAGTCCCCTACTATACTCCTTATACACTCATGTTCCCAGTCCCCTACTATACTCCTTATACACTCATGTTCCCAGTCCCCTACTATTCTCCTTATACACTCATGACTGGGCAGCCAAATACCAATTGAACTCAATTTACAAATTTGCATCACTGCCTGGCCAGATATCAAATAATGGCAAGTCAGAGTACAGGAAAGAAATTGCAAACCTTGTAACCAGATGCCAAGACAACAACCTTTCCCTTAATGTCAGCACGACAAAGGAGATTGTGATTGACTTCAGAAAGTGAAGAGGTACAGACACCCCGGTTCCAAAACAGAGGTGGTCGAAAAGCTGCAAGTTCTTAGGAATAAATATCACCAGCAATATGTCCTGGACCAGCCATATCGAAACTATGGACAAGTAAGCACACCAACACCTCCACTTCGTTAGAAGACTTAGCATGTCCGCACCAAACTCTACAGATGGGTCATAGAAAGTATTTTACTGGGATGCCATGCAGCATGGTTTAGGAATAGCTCTATTAAAGACTGCACAAAATTGCAGAGAGTTGTGGACGTAGTCAACACCATCACACAAACCAACCTCTCTACCATTGACTCCATCTACATTTCACGTTGCCTCAGCTGGTCTATCAGCATAATCAGCGACCAGTCTCACCCTGATCATTCCCTCTTCTTCCTTTTCCCATCAGGCAACTGAACAATCCTCTCACAAACTAGAATGGGGTCCTGGCCTCCAAGCTACAGTACCTCATTGGAGACCTTTAATAATAATAATAATAATAATAATTTTATTTATAGAGCACTTTAAAAACAAACATAGCTGCAACAAAGTGCTGTACATCACTAATCATTGACAAAAAAGTTAATACACACCAAAAATAACAATCAAAAGAAATAGTAGGAAAAGACATGTAAAATAAAGAAACATCAAAAACACCACAAACAGAAGCAAAGCCTCAGGCATGGTCAAAAGCCAGGGAGTACAAATGCGTTTTAACATTGGATTTGAAGATGGACAGTGAGGGGGCCTGTCTGATGTGCAGCGGCAGGGTGTTCCAGAGTGCCGGAGCAGCAACAGAGAAGGCTCTATCCCCTCTGAGCCTCCGACTAGACCTCGGTACCTCCAGGAGCAGCTGACCAGCTGACCTGAGGGACCGGGCAGGAGTGTATGGGTGGAGCAGCTCAGAGAGGTAAGGCGGGGTGAGCCCATTCAGAGATTTAAAAACAAATAACAGTAACTTAAAATGAACCCGAAAGTGCACCGGGAGCCAGTGTAGGGAGGCCAGAATTGGCGATATGTGCTCCCTCTTTCGAGTCCCTGTTAAAAGGCGAGCAGCAGCATTCTGAACCAACTGGAGACGAGCCAGTGAAGAACGAGCAACACCAAAATAGAGCGCGTTACAGTAATCCAGCCTAGATGTAATAAAGGCATGGATTACTGTCTCAAAATGCTGCCGCTCGAGAATGGGCTTCACCTTCGCCAGCTTCCTTAGGTGAAAGAAGCTGGACTTAACCACCGCGCATATTTGGCGATCTAATTTAAAGTCACTGTCCATCCTAAAACCCAGGTTCACAACTGTTGGCTTCACGTACCTTGACAATGGAAATTAAACTATCTTTAATCAGATTTTCTCTTTTACTGAATGTTGTATCTTGATCCTGTACCAATACATTGTGGACAGCATGATTGTGATTATGCATTGCCTGTACTTTGTCTGGATAACATGCAATAAAAATCTTTTCACTGTACACCTGACATTATTAAACTAAACTAAAACTAAGGTAGATGGCACAATGGCCTTAATTGTTGGGGTTAGAGATTAAAAACACAGCAATAGAAAGCTCTCAGGATGGCAAAAAATCAAGATTATGGGACGTTCATGGGTCAAAAGCAATACTGGTAATCTTAAAATCATCCAGCATAGTGCGTGGTAAGTTGCGTAATTACATCTATCTGCAATCTTAAAATAATAATTGTGTCACTTTCTACAAGAATCCTGGGACTATTATCCGTCAGCAATATCTATGTGTGCATCGGCATTCTTCTCATGTGATGCTTTATGCTCAAGATTTTAAATATGTTCATAATTTTCAATGCACGCTTGACTCGATGTAGTACATAAGTGATTTACTGAAATTACCACACATCAGTTACCAACGACAGCAATTAAATCTGTCACCCACAATTATGCATGCCAATGCAGCATTGATTTAGCTTAGTTTCATTTTTTTATTACACTTGTACAGAGATACAGTGAAATACTTCTTTTGCACGCTACCCAATCAAATATTACTATAGACAAATACATTAGATCATCTTCTGAAACAGCACACAGAGAATCGCAACACTCCCAAATCACCTTACAACTTCCAAGTCTGAAGAGTTTGATATTTGCCCAAGATGATAACCAATTTCTTATTTTCTCATTTAAGCCCTGGTTTCCTGGTGGCACTAAATCAGTAATGCAGGGGTCGTTCCTCCTATCACCGCTCCAAGCAGCTGCTGCAGGCTGCACCTGATTTACTTGCTCACCCAATTTCTCTAGGGCCTCCCGCAACCACCTCTGCCAACACAATGACTCTTGGCTACTTAAAATGTGCCATCATCGCCTCATGCGCTGATGACCATGTTCTGCTTCCCCAGCAGATCACAACATTTTAGGGAGCTCTCTGAGGGTGGTGGAGGCGAGCTCCCCAACATTTCCCTTCACCGTCCATTGTCACCACCTTGAAAGGAAGTGTTGAAGCCATGACAAATTACTATATGGCACCAATATAAATTAAAAACACTAAACCCACAGCAGGGTAGCAAAGACAAACTTTAAGCAATGAGAGGACGGGGTGGCAATTATGAGGCTGCTTAACAATTTCCATCACCAACATGGTGTCAGTTAAGATAGTTGGGGTACGAGTTGAGAATGTCCACTGTGTAAATTACCCTGCAAGGTATTCACCAGATTGAAGACTAGTTTACCAGCAGTGGAGTTGGTTTGTTTGGTTGGCTGAAGATTGGCTCCTATAATGGTGAGAACATTTGAACAAAGTCATAACATATTATTATACTTTGCTGAATATGGTTGTAATGCTTTAGCCTTGTCTCTGACACTCATATGGCTTAGCCCCACCATCATCGAGAGTGGATATGGAGCTTTCTCTACTCAATAACTCTTTAATTGTCTGCTACTACACTTTGCTAGAGGCGGCAGGACTGCAGAATTTGTCTTGTGGAACAACTTAGTTGCCTGATACATGGTACGTTTACTATTTAGCATTTATCTATCCTATTGTAGTTTTGCCAGGCTGGCACCTTTTTTGTTATGCCCTGCAGCACAGCAAGGATGAGGCCAAATAGATTCATCTGTTCATAATTTGCTCATTATCTGCTAATGAATCAGTCTGACATTTATATTCTACAGATATTGCCAAGTTTGATCAGTAAAATACTTACTACTTTCAATCTAAAGAAGGGTCCTGACCCAAAATGTCATCTATCCTTTTATTCCAGAGATGCTGACTGACCCATTGAGTTGCCCCAGCATTTTATGTCCAGATTTGATCAGTGTTGGTGCCACATAGACACTTCTGGTGGTACACAACAAAGTTCACTGTCCCTCCCCTATGATTACAAGTTTGGTACTTTCAGTGATTCGTTCGTGTATCTTTCAACATGTGGGACACCTTATTCAATAAATGGGGAGAGCAAGCTGGGAGTAATCAAGAGAAAAATGATTTGCTCTTATTTGTTGCAATGAGTTTTCAGAAGATCTGGAGTCAAAGTTGCATGAGCTATTCTTTCCTGTTTGTATGACACCTCTTCTCATGAGTCCATTCAGTTAATGGGCCACCTATCCCAATTTAGACATCAGACCTCAAGTGCTTTTGAGCATGGATATCTTTTGTGGGTCATCAGCCACATTTTGAGTGGATATCTTTGTTTCTACTTTGAAGTGTAAAAAATCCGGATTAGTCAGCTGCAGGGTGAAGGCATCATAGAAGCCTCTATGGAATCCTGCAATCTACTGTTTGAAAATATTTTTCTGATAGTTCAATGAATGCACATGCATGGAGCACGCATGTATATCTGGGGTACATTGATTGACACACAATTTGACACCTTGCTCCTGTTGGAAGCCAGTCAGAGATGCAAACCAAAACCACTTCTTCTAATGACTCTCCTCAGAAGGAAGTAGGCTCGAAATGCCAGACCAGATATTAAATCCATCAGTGCATTTATGTCCTTGTTACTTGTGCGCCCTTGTCTGTGATATCACACAAATGTTTCCTGGATGAATTCCAAGAGAAAGAAGTGGAAGGATAAACCCAGCAGGAATTAGGAATTATTGTCAAAGGCTGAAAACATCTGCCCCTACCCTCCTCTGATGTGAGCCACTTGAACCAATGGTATTTAGAAATGTTGCTGAAACGTTGTACACCCTACATTACAGATTTAGCCTAGGATGAGCTGTAACTTGAGGAAATCTTCCATGCAGCAGAATATATACAAGAACCAGATTACTGCTGCTCAGATGAATTCGGTAGATCCTATTGCAGATCCTCATCATCCATGGCAGGCTTTCAGAATAGGGCAACATAAACAGCACCCATGTCACCGTGCCTGTTGAGAACTGCCAAGTTTAGTTCACCTCCAAAGTTTATAAATCTATTATCAATGTTTGCAAAATTAGACTTTAGTACAAGCTAAAAAATAAGTCTTTGTAAACAAAGGCTCCCACATAGCAACTCAAGAAAGCAGTATTCAGGTTTTGCTAATAATCAATTCAGTTTCCCATCAATTTCCCATCGCTGACGGTCGATCCAGCTCGAGGTTTTTCAGGCGAGTGCCCACGAGCTTGAAGGTCGAAGACAGTCGCTGAAAAGTTGCGTTAGTGGGACAAGCCCTTTACATTCATTGGCAAGTTCCAGAAAACTCAGAAACTGTAGATATTCAATTTACAACATTTAGCTAAGGGCCAGTTTTTTGCTCTTTTTCTCTAAACTAAACCAACTAACCTCAGCAACTATGATCTTCTATGGACTGTGTCTTTGGCTGCACTATGGACTTTATGTTTTTTGTACTGTTATGGTTGCCTCACATTACAATTATTAATTTATGGCATTTTTGATTATTATACATTTATGCATTAATGCATTTACAGATTACAATCCTCAACAATTTTTTTACAATTATGATTAGTCAGGGCCAATTTTTCCCAGCTGTAATCAGGCAACTGAATGGTTCTCTCATCAGTTAGAGTGCAGTCCTGACCTTCCACCTACTCATTGAAGACCTTTGAACTATCTTTAATTGGACTTTATCTTGCACAAAATGTTCTACCTTTTATCCATTATCTGTACGCTGTAATAATCATGATATATCACTCTACATACACTTGCTATAATTTTTTCATGTCATTAAATAATCATCATAACACTACCCATAATTTAAAAATGGAATGTATATGGCATCCAATTGCTAAAATACCATGAAATGGTTTATGTTATTGCTACTAATTTGAAAAATGTATGGGGGAATTTGAGTAAAATTCAATTACTGTTACCAGGTCATTTATAACTATTTATTTATTTATTTTATTAGAAGCAATAGTACAGGGATAAGATGATCGACATAACAGTTATACAATTATTGTACAGCTTCATTTTTAACATTGTAACCTAAATTTAAAAACAAGGGAAAAAAGGAAAAGAGAGAAAAAAGGAGAATGAAGAAAGAAAAATTAAGTGAGAGCAAGAAAAAGATCCCTAAGCTACCAAAGAAGTGCAAGAGAAAAGAAATGAAATCACCCCCCCCCCCCCCCCCCCCCCCCCTTCTCTGTGGGGACTGTTGTCTGTTTCCAAAATTAGTTTTTTCGCCGTTATTAGGACGTAACTGAGAAAACGTCTTTGGAAATATCGTTAGCTTAGAGCAGGCCTCTGACATAATTTTCTGTCAGAATCGAGCAGAGTGTGTAATGTCAATACAAATATCAATTGATCCATGTTTCCCCTTAAATATTAAATTAAGTTTTTTTAATGACTAAACAGTTGGAAATAACAAATGCTTAATTCCTTTATAAAAAGAAATTTGATGGCCTTCAATTAAATTATAACTTTCACCTGAAATAAATCACAAATTATTAGTGCAGACAAGTTTCAGGTGCACTTCAAATTGGTTTTCAAGGTTACATTTACCAGATGATAGCAGGAGAAAACTTTGGTAATTGTGTAACTGCATACCCCATGATTCACTTAATTGGCTGTGAATTTGTATGTAACAAGAAATTTCCACAAAGTGAATACAGAGCCAAGTAACGTATACCCCCAAAAAGAGGCTTTTTTAAATTCCTAGTTAAGAAATGAAAAATGTTTTCCATCAAGTATTTGTAGATATCCATCTCTTCAATTAAAAACAAATTATTAAAACTGTTTTAAAATGAAGACCAAAGATTGTGTGAGATAGTAATTCTGGGTTGAGGGAAGTAAATTTGAACAGGAGATTTGATCCCTAACACCAGAGCCGCTGGAACGTGCTTTGGTATCGATAAAAAGAGACACAAAGTACTGGAGTAACTCAGCGGATCAAGCAGCATCTCTGGAGAACATGTATAGGCGGCGTTTCAGGTCAGGACCCTTCTTCAGATTGATTGTAGTAGAAGGAGAAAGCTGGAAGAAAGATGGGGTGGGACAAAGCTTGACAAGTGATAAGTGGATACAGGTGAAGGGGGTTTGATTGGCAGATGGGTTGATAAAGGTCAAAGATGGAAAGACAACAAAAGGTTGTGAAATAAAGAGCATGAAATATGAAGGCAGAGGAAGGAATATAGGGATATAGGTGAAATGGAAAGCGGGGAAAAGGTTATTGTCAGTTAGTTATTTCAGCACTGAAGCTGAGTAAGGATTCAAAGCATTTAGCCAATGTGATCAGTAACTTCTTTATGCTATCAAAGGTCACACATGAATAATGACAACAGTAAAGGCCTTGTCGCACTTTCCCGAGTTACGAACTCTCCCGAGTTTTCCCCTTGATTCGAACTCGGAGAATTACGGTAATAGTTGTTCGTAGGTACTCGGGGCTATTTTTTTAACTTGTGGACATTTTTCAACATGTTGCCCCGAGTTCCTACGGCTGGAATTACGAACCACTACGAAACATCTATGGATTCCTACGGATTCACTACCGACATTCCCCGAGTTCGAATCAAGGGGGAAACTCGGGAGCGTTCGTGAGTAACTCGGGAAAGTGGGACAGGGCCTTAACAATCTGAATTTAGGGTCCTTCATCTGCATGCCATCCAATAACATTTGGCTCCAATCGATGGGAAGACATTAGAACAAATGAGACCATATAAACCATATAACCATATAACAATTACAGCACGGAAACAGGCCATCTCGGCCCTTCTAGTCCGTGCCGAACACGTATTCTCCCCTAGTCCCATATACCTGCGCTCAGGCCATAACCCTCCATTCCTTTCCCATCCATATAACTATCCAATTTATTTTCAAATGATAAAAACGAACCTGCCTCCACCACCTTCACTGGAAGCTCATTCCACACAGCCACCACTCTCTGAGTAAAGAAGTTCCCCCTCATGTTACCCCTAAACTTCTGTCCCCTTGTTTGAATCTTCCCTACTCTCAGTGGGAAAAGCTTATCCACGTCAACTCTGTCTATCCCTCTCATCATTTTAAAGACCTCTATCAAGTCCCCCCTTAACCTTCTGCGCTCCAAAGAATAAAGCCCTAACTTGTGTGAATAAAGTCCTAACTAGACCTAGATTTTATGAGGAAAGCTTAAAGCACAATTGTAAAGAGGAGCTTAGGACTTCAGGTCTTGTGATTTAGGTGGCAGAAATCCCAGCTTTAGGTGGATAAATCGGAGCCCATGAAAGTCAAAACATAATTTCAGAACCAGAGAATAAAACAGAGGAAGGGAAAGCCAAGACCACTGAAGAAAACAAAGTAGAACATTTTAAAATTCAGATACAGCATATATTATTCAGGAGATATTCCAATGAATGAGCTCTGAATAAGTCATTTGTAATTAGGAGTCATTATTCATTGCACTCCCAACAGCCGTATGCCAATGGTGTGAGGCACTCACATTGAGTAATCAATTTGAACAATATGGCCACACTTGACACTTTCAGCAAGTTAGGTAAAACTCTGCCAGGAGTCCAAAACAACAGAAGCCAACGCTAAATCTATGTTCAAAACCATTCTTATATGAAGAACCATGACAAAAACATAAATTAACAAGACTAAGTTGCTGTCAGTAGGAGATATACGTCAATGACTTTGACCATGTAACTTCATGAAACTTTATGCTTCACAACAATCATGTCTGTCATGGAATATCCTCTGTTCTGTCTCATCCCTGTGTCACTTTAATGATTGCCAGGAGGGCTTGCTATTTAATTCTTCCCATTCCTCACTCCCCTTCATCTACAAATGCCTCTAATACACATATTCTATGCCTAAAATGTAATCACTGATCGACAATTAGAACAATGAGTTCACTGGAAATGAATTCAAAGGAAAAGAAGATATGTTATTGCAACTACTGACTGAAGATTAATTTCAATGCTAAAGACTTCTGGTGTAATTTCTACCATTAGTTTCAACTAACTGGCATCACATGTTACAAAGGATACAGCTAGCTTGAAATGATTCCAACAACTCAGAAAGTGTATCCTATGGTGATGGTCTAATGGCAGGAGATGTACCTTCACATTGTGCTGGCAATTGAAATCAATTATTTAGACAACACCACAAAGTCACATGTCCAGTGCATTCAGAAAGTATTCACTTTTTCCAAAGTTCATCCTGTTTCCATTGATTATCCTTGAGATGTTTCTACAACTGATTGGAGTCCACCCGTGATAAATTAAATTGATTGGACATGCTTTGGAAAGGAACACACCTGTCTATATAAGGTCCCACAGTTGATAGTGCATGTCAGAGCAAAAACCCAAGCCATGAAGATGAAGGAATTGGCCATTGACCTCTGAGGCAGAATTGTGTTGAGACACAGATCTGGAGAAGGGTATAAAATAATTTCTGCAGCATTGCAAGTCCCAAAGAGCACAGTGGCCTCCGTCATTCTTAAATGGAAGAACTGCAACCACCAGGACTCTTCATAGAGCTGGCCGCCCAGCCAAACTGAGCAATCGAGGGAGAATGGCCTTGGTCAGGGAGGTGAACAAAAACTTGATGGGCACTCTGACAGAGCTCCAGAGTTCCTCTGTGGAGATGGGAGAACCTTCTGGAATGACAACTATATCTGCAGCACTCCACCAATCAGGCCTCTATGATAGAGTGGCCAGACGGAAGCCACTTCTCAGTAAAAGGCACACGACAGCCCACTTGGAGTTTGCCAAAAGGCATGAGAAACAAGATTCTCTGGTCTGATGAAACCAAGATTGAACTCTTTGGCCTGAATGCCAAGCATCACGTCTGAAGGAAACTAGGCACCGCTCATCACCTGGCCAATACCATACCTACGGTGAAGCATGGTGGTGGCAGCATTATGCTGCATGGATGTTTTTCAGTGGCAGGAACAGGGAGAATATTCTGGATCGATGGAAAGATGAATGGAGCAAAATATAGAGATATCCTTGATACTGTATTTTTGCCATGAAGAGCATAATTTTATAGCAGCAATTGTTAAACAGAAATAGCTAAATCAACAGAGGGAAAAGAAAACAAGAATTCAGCTATACAATGAGGTTTTCCCCAAGGTCTTGATACCTGGGTGATGATGGAAAGTAGAATGTTAATTCAAGCATACTGTTGTTCAGGTTTTTTTTTCAAGAATAAGAGCACTGAAGCTAGATGGCAACTCACCCTCTAATCATATTCACTTGGCCCCGATTATTTTTCCACAATCTGCTAATAAATTATATCTATGTCGTATTAATTATAATGCAATGTTTTTCTTTATTTTGAAACCAATCTCTTTGGCACTTTCATTATATTCCTGGGCAATTTTACTACAAATGGTAGCCAACCCACTTTAATTTAAAATTATACCACAGCAACATTAAAATAATTTAATTTCATTGATGCGAGTTATTCAAGATATTATAACTGCTACAATTAAGATGATCAATAGCTGGATCATTGAATTAAAACAGAAATGACAATAGAAAGCCGATGCCAACAGCAAATTCAAAGACTTTTACTGGTCAATAACATTTTAATTGTAATTTAAAAACCACAAGAAATTAAAAATACTAAACATTATTTTGTTGCTTTTCACACTAATCTTGGAATATTTAAGTAGATTGCCACTCACGAGGGAGTAGTAGGTGCTATTCTTCCAGTTTGCATCATATTTATGGCAATGTTTTAATTAAAATTAGTCTCCTGCATTGGATGCTCCTGTTGTGCCGTCCTTACATTGGTGAGACTAATCATAGGCTGGACAACGGTATCGCCAAGCACTTGGACTCTGTCCACCAAGGCTTACTGAATTGCCAGGTTGCTAACCATTTTAACCCTCCCTTCCCATTCATGCACTGACCTTTGTGTCCTGGGCTGAATTCTCCAATTTTAGGTAATTAACCTACAAACAACCATCCCCCTTCCATTTATCCCCCTTTCTGCCCTGTGTGCCACTTGGATACACACACAATTTTCCCATTCCACCCTCCCCTGTTTCCTTCCACCTATATTCCTTCCTCTGGCTTCACAAATGTTACCTCTTCTACGCTTATGTTACACTTCTTGTTTTTTCAACTCTGGCTTTCGACAAACAATCAAATCCTTGCCCCCCCCCCCCGACCCCCCGTCACCCCCCCCCCCCCCCCCCCCCCCTTCCCCCCCCCCCCCGCCCACTTCACCTGTATTCAATTGCCAGGATTTTGTTCTGCCCCATCTCTCTTCCAGCCTCTTCCCCCCCCTGACCACATTCAGTCTGAAGAAGGGCCTGACCCAAAACATCAACCATCCATGTTCTCCAGAGATGTTGCGAGGCACACTGAGTTACTCCAGCACTTTGTGTTTTTTGTAAACCAGCACCTGTAGTTCTTTGGCATTTAACTTTTCTTGTCTTCACAATATGTCAGGTTCTTTTTGTTCTCTCTTTCTTTCGTTTAAATATCAGTTTTATATCCAGCTTTTCCAAATCTAATTTTAGTTAATTGACCCTCAACATGAAGTATGTCCCCTTCCTATATAATATAGTCTTATCTGTTGAATATTTCCGCATTTCCATTTTATTTCACATTTCCAGCATCCACAGTTTATATATTTTGCTTTACTGTTTTTCGCAATGACAGCCAGTGTCCATGGCTTTGCTAACTTTCACAGTAGATGCCTTAGATTTCCAAGGTGTTATCAAAGAAGACTGAGAGAACAGCAGCAATGCATGTGGAAGAGGACTCACTGCAACCAACATCTGCCAATTATTAAATGTTCTCTCCAAAACCAACAATCTCTTCTGACTGGAAGGCAAAGACAGCACGGGCACAGAGCAGAGCAACTCTGTTAAAAACAAGACAGGTGTACTGGTACCAACATTGTTTAAACAGGACAGCCCTAAAATTTAAAAACAGTACTTGTAAAAACTCTACATACACAAGAAAAAATATTATTTCAACTTTCAGATGATTAAACCGATAGTATTTCCCACTTCAGATATATCTTATTATTTTTACCGTAAAACAGTGTACTATTCATTTATATCATTCTCTATTTATCCATTCAGTTCTTTGGTTTGATGGTAATGTGAAAGATGTGCTAACAAATTGTTCAATTCTATGCTATGACCAATTCATATTTATAATCCCCATAGAGTGTGAAGGAATAAAGCAACTTCTTCTATTTCCCAATACATGGTTAGGAAGGTCAAAACGTAGTAGACCAAGCAGTGGGGTTGACTACAATTCATTTTGAAAAAAAAAGCAGAAGAACAAAGCTGCACAAGTCTCAAGACACAAAAGCAACTCCAAAATACAATCTTTCAGCTGTGCAATCCCTTTCTCCCAAAGGTATCTGTATCTGGCTAATTATGGAAAATGACAAATTGCCAATTCAGGCATACTGTTGTTTCAGGCTTTTTAAATGGGTGAAGGTAGTGTGGTAGAGAGGCTAACTGCACCATTTATTCATTTAGCACTAACCTAAATCATGTTTATTGATTTATTTTTTCCTTTGTGAGCTATGAGTGGTATGTGATGAAGGGGAATCTACTGAAGATAGGGGTGGAGGGTGTGTGGAGGAATACTTAGAAAGATTAACCGGGCTGTTGACAGTAGCTTTACTGATTTACTGTGAAAATATTATCGGTTCAAATGCTATTCTTCATTATAATGTTGCCTTGATTAGATATTTTGAGTACAATCTTCCCTAAAAATTGCTACACAAGGATAAATAAGGTTTATGATATCATTGGTATCAGATATAAAGAATATTGCCACAGCTGAAGGGTCAATTATACAATTGTGCAGGACCAAAAAATCCAATCTCTTTATGAAATAGTTACAAACCACCTTCAACGAAGCACTAATTATTCAAGGAGTAGAATTGTCAATTGTTGCCCAAACTTTGTTGCAATTATCCACAATTCAAGCATACTTTGCAACATTGAATAAATAAATGATGTAGAAGCCCATCATAAAGTGGGCTCGAATATTCAAGTATGATGCCAGTATTTAATTTAAAATAAGCATTACATTTAGCACATTGCTATGCAATTTCCCATTTGGAAACCATACATTTTAACCATATGTAGATCTTTAAATTTGTTTAAAATTAAACTCACCATTTGTGCAGTCATTTTCTTTTCAGCTACAGATTTTATTTTCCTGCTGCGATATAGAATATTATTTGTGAAATGAGAGTAATCATCCGTTGCAAGGCACACGGGAGTTGTGTGCACATGTGCATTTCTAAGGAATAGTTAATGAACCTGTGCATGATGATGTGTGATTTTAACTGTTGTTGAACTGATGCTGATATGTCATGGTGAATTAGTTTTGTCTTTGATGGTGCCTCAAAAAATAAAGCATCAATCCATATATAAAGTGGCTGAATATAACCTTATCTTTCTCATTAAGAAATTAAAATTATTCCAGTCAATCGTTCGAACAGAACACAGTTGTTAAAGACACAAAACTTCTCAATTTCTACTGTACAAATGTTTGCATTCTTTCCTGAAACAGCAGCTGTGACTTTATCCTGGGCGTCTGACAATGGTGGATAAAAACCAGGTATCCAAACCAAATCCATCCCAAATCACCAAATAGATTAGAAACATAGAAACATAGAAATTAGGTGCAGGAGTAGGCCATTCGGCCCTTCGAGCCTGCACCGCCATTCAATATGATCATGGCTGATCATCCAACTCAGTATCCCGTACCTGCCTTCTCTCCATAGCCCCTGATCCCCTTAGCCACAAGGGCCACATCTAACTCCCTCTTAAATATAGCCAATGAACTGGCCTCAACTACCCTCTGTGGCAGAGTTCCAGAGATTCACCACTCTCTGTGTGAAAAAAGTTCTCCTCATCTCGGTTTTAAAGGATTTCCCCTTTATCCTTAAGTTACTTTATCCTAAATTACATTTAGATTATTACTTATAATTCTTGAAAACCAAACAGTAACTAATGTTACACTTCCGACATGTCATCTTCTTGGCCAGTATTTTAGTACTGAAAAATATTCTGGTTCAATGCATTCTGAAGTAGCTGATGAGACCAATGTTGGACTTGCAAACTCTGGCAAAAGTGGGGCACAGATGTTTAATTTTGGAGTTGGTATCTCCTTCTCCTGTTTAAGATGGACTTTTGATTCTCCTGATGCAGGAACTTAGGGGATCTCAAATACATTCTGAATGTTCCTTCTTCTTTCTAAGGCTTGTGGGTCAGAGATTCCCAAGAGCCAGTGTGGATGTTACACTTTCTCAAGGAGGCTTTGAAAATATCCTGGAGTTGTTTCTTATATCCACCCAGTAATACTTTGCTTTGACAGAGCTCAAAACAGATATCATTTTTGGGAGTCTAGTTTTGCGCACTCAAGCAGTGCAACTTGCCCATTACAACGGAGTGAATGCATTAAGGTCTCAGTGTTGCAAATGTTGGCCAGGAAGTAGACGCTAACATTTCCAGAGACAATTTTGATGATTATTCACCAGTGTTTTGAGGTGTCTCTTGTCGGCTACAGTCAGGCCAAGAGATTCCATGTCTCAGATATTTATCGAACAGAAATCGCCCGGTGCCTTTAAGCTTCACCTTGGGTTTGAGGGTGTGATCATCAAATCATCTTTTCCTTAATCAGTCAATTGCTGTGCAACCACAGTGAAAGTAATATTGAATGTTGTCATCTTCATTGTGTTTAATGGTAGGTAGAAGCAGTCAATGTTTTCCAGGGTCTTAATCCGCAATTTTATTGTTGGAGGAGAGCATTGTGCAGTAGAGGTAGGTTGGTGGTTGATCTTTACAGTCCTTTCGGCCCAACTCATCCATGCTGACCAAGATGACCCATCTAAACTACTCCCATTTGCCTGCATTTAACCTTTATTCCTCTAAAGCTTTTCTATCCAAGTACTTGTCCTAGTGTCTTTAAAATACTGCTGTAGTACTTGCCATAACTACTTCCTCTGGCAGCTCATTTGATATGCCTACCACCCTGTGCCCTTGATCTATTGACCTATTAAATCTTACCCCTCTTACATTAAAACACTGCCCTCTATTTCTTGATTCCTCTACCCTGAGATAAAGGCTGTGCATTCACACCATCTAGTCCCCTCATGATTTTATGTCTCAATAAAATCACCCCTCGGGTGCCTGCATCCAAGGAATAAAGTCCTAGCTTGCCTAACCTCTCTTTATAGCTTAGGCTCTTGAGTTCTGGCAACATCCTCTTCAATCTTCTGTGCCCTCTTTCCAGCTTGATGGCACCTCTTCCAAAGCAGGGTGACTAAAACCGAACTCAATACTCCAAGTGTGGCCTAACCAGTTCAGTTAGGTTTAGTTTAGTTTATTCTACAGGTGCACAGTTGAGGGCATACTGACCGGTTGCATCGTGGCTTGGTTCGGCAATTTGAGCACCCTGGAGAGGAAAAGACTACAAAAAGTAGTAAACACTGCCCAGTCCATCATCGGCTCTGACCTTCCTTCCATCGAGGGGATTTATCGCAGTCGCTGCCTCAAAAAGGCTGGCAGTATCATCAAAGACCCACACCATCCTGGCCACACACTCATCTCCCTGCTACCTTCAGGTAGAAGGTACAGGAGCCTGAAGACTGCAACAACTAGGTTCAGGAATAGCTACTTCCCCACAGCCATCAGGCTATTAAACCTGGCTCAGACAAAACTCTGATTATTAATAACCACTTTCTGTTATTTGCACATTACCAGTTTATTTATTCATGTGTGTATATATTTATATCATGGTATATGGACACATTTATCTGCTTTGTAGTAAATGCCTACTATTTTCTGTGTGCCTAAGCAAAGCAAGAATTTAATTGTCCTATACAGGGACACATGACAATAAACTCACTTGAACTTGACACGTGCACAGTGAAAGGATTTTGCTACATGCTAACCAGCCAGAGAAAAGACTATACATGATTACAATCAAGCCATTCACAGTGTACAAATACATGATAAGGGAATAACGTTTAGTGCAAGGTAAAACCAGTAAAATCTGATCAAAAATAGTTTGAGGGTCCCTGATGAAGTAGATAGTAGTTCAGGACTGCTGCCTGGTTGCGGTTGGGAGGCCTGATAACAGCTGGGAAGAAACTGACCCTGAATCTGACGGTGTACATTTTCACACTTTTATACCTTTTGCCCGATGGGAGTGGGGTGAAGAGGGAGCAGCCAGGGTGCGACTCATCCTTGATTATGTTGTTGGCCTTGGCAGGCAGCATGTGTCCACAATTCTCTGCAATTTCTTGCCATCTTGGATGGAGTGGTATGATGCATCCTGATAAAATGCTTTCTACGTTGCATCTGTAGAAGCTAGTGAGAGTTGTCGGGGACATGCTGAACATCCTAAGCCTTCTTAGGAAGTAGAAGCATTAGTGTACTTTCTTGGTAGTTGCTTCAATATGGGTGGTCAAGAAGAAGTCGTTGGTGATATTTACTCCTAGGAATTTGAAGCTTTTAATCATCTCTTCTTCAGCGCCATCAATGCAAAATGGGGTATGTGTACCACAACGCTTCCTGAAGTCGATCACTAACTCTTTTGTCCTGCTGACTTTGAGAGTCGTTGGCTCTACTCCAGGACACAAAGTTTTCAATCTCCTTCCTGTACTCCAGCTCATTATTTGATATCCGGCCCACAATGGTGATGATGTCTGCGAATTTGTAAATTGAATTAGATTTGTACAAGGCTGCACAGTAGTGGGTGTACAAGGGATAAGAAGGTAAAGAAAACACATCATTGCGGAGCATCAGTGTTGAGGTATATTGTAGAGGATGATTTGTCCCATATTCTCACTGCTGAGTCTGTTGGTCAGGAAATCAATAATTCAGATGCTGAGAGAGTGCTGACTCCCAGTCCTGTGAGTTTGGTGGAGCTTGTATGGTATATAATGGTGTTGAAGGCAGAGCTGTTGTCAATGAATATGATGTCAGTGTCTCTCTTATCCAGGTGTTCCAGGGATGAGTGCAGGCCCAGGGCAATGGCACCATCCAGGAACCTGTTGAGGCGGGAGGCAAACTGTAGTGGGTCAAGGCCACTTGGTAGACTGGAATTAATGCGTTCCATAACGAGCTTCGCAAAACATTTCATGATAGTGAATGTCAAGGTCGCTGGTCATTTAGGCATGAGATCTTGCTTTTCTTTGGCGCCAGGATGATGATGTTCTTCTTGAAGCAAGTATGTACAGAACGGAGTTTGGAGAGATTAAAGATGTCCGTGAATACTCCCGCGAGTTGGTCCATGCAGCTACAAGGACACAGCCAGGAACTCCATCTGTGCCAATTACTTTCTTTGGGTATACCCTCAGGAAGGCTGATCTAACTAGCGACTTGTACAACTGTAACATAACATTCTACCCTCCCCGCTGATCAAGAAACTGCTGTCATTTTCAATAACCATCACTGCCTAACATATCACCTATTTTGGTGTCATCTGCAAACTTACTAATCACACCTTGTACATTCTCCTCCAAATCATTGATAGAGATGACAAACAGCAACAGGTTCAGCACCAATCCACGAGGCACACCACTTGGCACAGGGCTCCAATCCAAAAAGTGATCTTCCAGTACTACACTTTGCTCCTACCATGAATTCTGTATCTGCTTAGCTAGCTCTCCCTGGATACCATGTGATCAAACCTCCCAGAGCAGCCCAGCATACAGAACTTCGCTGATGTCCATGCAGACTACGTCTACGGCCTTGGCCTCAATCTTTTTAGTTACTTCTTCAAAATGTGCAGAATTATTGAATGAAATAATAATGACATATCATAATTAATGAGAATCTGTATTTCAGTTTAACCGTCCCAGCTTTTGTTCTATTGCAAAGCACAGCAGAACACTTACAAGGGAACCATAAGATAGAGTTATCAAATATATAACCTGGTGCTTAAAGCTAGAAGTGGAAATGGTCATCAAAGTTCAAGAAAAAACATCTACCCTTGCTTGCTTGCGCCAAGAGAGTAAAAGAGTACAGGGGGTCCATTTTACTTATGTGCCTACACATTCGCTTCAACTGACCTCAATGCAATTGAATGCGAGGAGGCAATTAAAATTGACAACTGCTGCTCTCACACCATTTACTGCAAGCACCAAAAGACAAATTCCTTTCCTACTTTGTATTTCTTAAGGTCAAGATCAAGCATGTTTCACCATAGGGGAAATCGTTCATATGGTGAACTAGAAAAGAAGGAAAGCAATGTTAAAATATATCTGAAATCTACTGGGGCTAATAGGTTATTTAACAAAAATCAAAGAACATATGAAACAGAAGCAGGATTCAGCTATTCCACCCTGTCTGCCACTGTATCATCCCATAAACACTTGCAATATTTTACCTCACTGGCATGTTCCTTTAATATCTGAAATTCTAAAGAAAAGTTTTGATTGATTCTCCAAAGACCTCTCAGTTAATAAATGTCAAGAATTTACCAGTCTTTTGGTGAAGATATTTCTTCTCATCGTCTGTCATGAATGAACAACCCCTAACTTTGAAACTGTGAAACTGCAAATGCTGGTTTACACCGTAGATAGACACAAAATGCTGGAGTAAATCAGCGGGACAGGCAACATCTCTAGATATGCTGTGAAAAACTGTGACAGTTCTTTCAGACATGCAGCCAAGAGAAACATCATCCATACTTCCCTGCTATCAAGCACGTACCAAATTTCATACATTTCATTGTGAGCACTCTTCCCTTTTTGTAAACACAAGAGAGCATGGGCTCAATCTCTCCACAAATTACTATCCTGCCAACGTCGAGATTAATCTGATAATTTCCCCACACTCCCTTAATTGGACGTACATACTTTCCTAAATAGGGAGACCAGACTGGCATACAATATTCCAAATGTGGTAGCACCAGATCTCCATCTAATTGATGCAAATAAATGAGTAAAACAGCAGCTTCAAATGCGTTATTAAAAGGGAGAAGAATACCAACATCTTTGAATTGTTCAACACAATGCATTTGCTCTATCAATTTTGCCTTGATGACCACAAATATTATTGGCACAGGCGAGAACTGCTGTGGAAACATAAATAGATGCCACTATGCAGGTGCATCCTGATTCAAATAAAGATTTGCTTTTATATCTCATGTAAACAGCTATAACAAAAAAGTGATACACATTTTGTGACTCATTGAGTAAAGTGATGCCACACAGTCTTCATTGAACAGTGGCTTATCTTTCTAGGTGGGTACAGGCAAATGACTAATGAATTGCTCCCAATTTACTGGTTGCAAAGGAAGCTGGATTCAGATTAGTTTAGTCTCATACAGAGTACACCGTGGTGCAATGAGAATCTTTGTTCACAAAAAGCTCACAAAGTAATCAGAAAACATGTTATAATGATATAAACAATACGATGAGAACAAAATAGCAGAATGGTGCAAGAATGCACTGTAAAATCTGATGAGTGAAATAGAATGGAAAAGTAGAAAAACAGAACAAATGAATGAGGTAGAGTTAAGAGACATAACCTGCAAGAATGGATTGTGAAAGATGAGGCATATTCAAGCCTTTCTTGACACTGTAACAATATGAGGGGAGGGGACAAAATTAGGTTCCTGGTGCTATGGATTCCGAGGAAACAGTTGACCATCGCTCCAGCAGCTTCATTGATAAGGACAGGGTTGTATACACCCTCTTCCATTATTCATCAGCATCTAGTTTTTCTGCAGGGGCAAAGGTTTGCTGCATATCATATAAATGGCCGACTCCTGCACCTATTGTCTATTGTCTAGTGATGGTGGAAAGGGTCAAAAACTTCAAATTCGCGGGCGTGTACATTTCCGAAGATCTTTAATGGTCCCAGCACACTGATGCAATTATAAAGAAGGCACATCAGCGCTTCTACTTCCTGAGAAGATTAGAGATTCGATATGTCAAGGAGGACTCTCTCGAACTTGTACAGGTGCACGGTAGAGAGCATACTGACAGGCTGCATCGTGGCCTGGTACGGCACCTTGAACGTCCAGGAACAGAAAAGGATGCAGAAGGTTGTGACCATTGCCCAGTCCATCACCGGCTTTGACCTCCCCACCATCGAAGGAATTTATCGCAGTCGCTGCCTCAAAAAGGCTGCCAACATCATCAAAGACCCACACCATCCTGGCCACACACTAATTTCTCCGTTGCCATTGGGAAGAAGTTACAAGAGCCTGAAATCTGTAACATCCAGGTTCAGGAACAGCCACTTCCCCAAGCCATCAGGCTATTAAACACAACATCAAATAAGCTGTGAACAATAAGTCTATTGTTACTATTGCACTTTATCTGTTTATTTATTGTGTATATATGGTCTATGGTCGATAGACACACTGAATTTTATCTCCCGTTCTGCATTATGTTTACATATTCTGTTCTGCTGCAGCAAGTAAGAATATCATTGTCCGATCTGGGACACATGACAATAAAACTCTCTTGACTCTTAACATCATCAACATTGTAAGGAAGGCAAATGAAATGTTAGTATTCATATCAAGAAGACTACAATATAAATAATGTAGTCAAGAGAGAGTTAGATATTGTGCTTAGGGCTAACAGAATCAAGGGATATGGGGAGAAAGCTGGAATGGGGTACTGATTTTGGATGATCAGCCATGATTATATTGAACGGCGGTGCTGGCTAGAAGGGTCGAATGGCCTATTCCTGCTCCTATTTTCTATGATTATATAAAAGTATGGATGTAATGTAGAAGCATCATAAGGCACTGGTCAGACTGCATTTGAAGTATTGCAAGCTGTTTTGGGCCACATATCTGAGGAAGAATGTGCTGACGTTGGAGAGAGTCCAGAGGTTTACGAGAATGATCCCGGGCATGATGGGTTAACGTAAGATGAGCATTTAATGGCTCTGGGCCGGTACTCGCTAAAGTTTAGAAGGATGAGGGGAAACGCATTGAAACTTTCCAAACAGTGAAAGGCCTGAATAGAGTGGATGTGGAGAGGATGTTTCCACTCGTGGGAGTGTCCAGAGGGCACAACCTCAGAATGGATGTACCTTTGGTAAGAAGATGAGGAGGAATTTCTTCAGTCAGAGGATGACGAATTTGTGGAATTAATTGCCACAGATGGCTGTGGAGGTCAAGTCATTGGGTATTTTTAAAGTGGAGACTGGCAGGTTCTTGATTAGTAAGTTTATGGGGAAAAGGCAGGAGAATGGCTGTGAGAGGGAAAGATCGCCAATGATTGAATGCTGGAGTAAACTTAATAGGCCAAATTCTGCTCCTATGACATATGAACTTACTTCATACCACTCCTTTCAGGCAATATGCTCACTCATTCCCTGCAGCCAACAATCATAGACTATTTTTTAAATTGTCCCTAGTGAGCAGCCTAAAGCCAACATGTTAAGTGAAATCTCATGGGTTATCAAGGACTTCAGTACACACTCAAAGCAAAAGGGTGCAGCCTGCCAACAGCCAGTATGCAGGTACATTAGGATAGCGTGACATAGTATAGGACAACTTACAAGGTTATGAAATAGAGAAGACACAGGGGAATTTAATTTCACTTCAATATGTCATCATTTTCATGACTATATATTTCAGTGCGCCATCATTATAAACTGTAACACTATTAAAAAACATTCTCGTTCAATGCCCGTAATAAACATAATTGTGCAAAATGATTCATAAGGAGTGGTAACTGCTTTTATTGCTGCACTGACATTACTGAGGCCACTACTATCAATATCCATGGGGTTACTATTGACCAGAAAATCAATTGGACCAGCTGCATAAAAATTATGGCTACAAGAATGGATAGAGGCTAGATATCTTGAAATAAGTGACTTACCTTCCATTACCAAAAACCCTTGCGTTGGTTTACAAATCAATGGTATAATGAAATTCTCTCCACTTATCATGGTGCGTGCAGTTCTCAGAAAACTCATGATGCTTCAAGACAAAGCAACCCACTAGACCGGTACCCCAACAACTATTCTAAGCATTCCCTCTGCAAAACCATGCTGACTTCAGCCTATTTTATGCTTTTGTACCCTGAAAATTTATCATCAATAATGGACTTTAAAATTTTACCCACCACGGAAGTCATGGGAAAATACCTCCCGGGGTGCATGGGGGGGGGGGGAGGATGAGACCCCAGTTTGACGGATCAAAGGCTAACGACTAATGGCAATGGACAATCGACTATGAGTGTGAAATGCAGATGTGGAAAGGCCTGCAAGAACAGCCGAGGCTTGAAGATTCACCAGACCCGGATCAAATGTTTGGAGGGAGAGGGAGTGTCACAACGCACAGGTATTTTACCTGGAGAGATGCAGGAGGAGCCGGGCCCGGAATCACCCCATAGAGCCCGAAGCCTCCAAGTGGCCAACTAATCCTTCAGAACAGACCTCCTGAGAAGGTTCGAGTCAAATGGCCACATGCCTGCAGGACAACAGTCCAGCATCAATTCGATGAGAACGTCGACAAGGTGCTAGAAGCAACTGCGAAGGGTGACGTGGACCGAAGGCTGTGGACGATGATGACAATCATCATCAGCCTAGCTGTGGAAAGGTTTGGAGCAGTGGAGAAGAAGCCGGCCAGAACAACTTTCACCATGAACCAACGAGCAACGAAGATCCACAAGATCCGGCAGGAGCTGAAGTCCCTCGAGAAGCAGTAAAAAGAGGCCAGGGAAGAGCAACGTCCCCCCTTGGCTGAGCTGCGAACCATCCAGAGGAAGAAGCTGATGACCCTCCGTAGAGCTGAGTGGCACCGAAGACGCCGGAAGGAAAGAGCCAGGAAGCGAGCATCGTTCATAGCCAACCCCTTCGGCTTCACCAAACAACTACTCGGGCAGAAGCGCAGTGGGAGTTTGACTTGATCTCAAGGAGGAGATCGACCGGCGCATCCAGACGACCTATAGTGGCCCCGTCAGGCAGCAGGAGCTGGGCCAGTGCAACATCCTGATAAAACCACCTCCACCCATCGGGGAGTTTGATAGTAGAGAGCCACTCCTGAAAGAGGTCCAGGACATTGTGAAGAGAACAAGATTTGGCTCAGCCCCTGGCCCGAGCAGGGTCAACAAGAACTGCCCTCTTGTTACTGAAACGGCTGTGGAAATCATCTGGACGAGAGGGAAAGTGGTGCAGCAGTGGCGATTCGCTGACAGAGTCTGGATCCCAAATGAAGAAGATTCCAAGAAAATCGATCAATTCAGGATCATCTCCTTGCTAAGCGTTGAAGGCAAGATCTTCTTCAGCATAGAAGCAAGGCAGTTAACCAACTTCCTCTCCAGCAATGGTTACATCGACAGCTCAATGCAAAAGGGAGGGTTATTTGGAGTTCTGGGGTGTCTAGAGCACACGGGAGTGGTGACCCAGCTCATCAGAGAAGCCAGGGAGAACAAGGGTGACCTGACAGTGCTCTGGCTTGACCTGGCCAACGCCTACGGTTCCATCCCGCACAAGCTGATCCAGACAGTCATGACCAAGCATCATGTGCCGGGCCAAGTGGCAGATCTCATCCTGGGCTATTACAGCCAGTTCAGCATGAGAGTCTCATCAGGGTCAGTAACATCAGAGTGGCACAGACTGGAGGTTGGGATCATCACAGGCTGTACCCTCTCTGTGATAGTTTTTGCCTTGGCGATGAACATGATCGTCAGGTCTGCTGAGTCAGAGTGCCGGGGCCCTCGGACCAAGTCAGGGATGTGCCAACCACCAATCAGAGCCTTCATGGACGACCTGACTGTCACCACTGAGTCAGTGCCAGGAGACAGGTGGATCCTGCAGGGGTTGGAGAAACTGATTGGATGGGCAAGGATGAGGTTTAAGCCAGGAAAATCAAGGTCACTGGTGCTGAAGAAGGGCAAAGTCATGGACAGGTTCCGCTTCAGCATCGAAGGGACACCAATCCCAACTGTCTCCGAAAGGCCAGTGAAGAATCTTGGCAAGGTGTGTAACAGCAGCCTGAAGGATACAGCATCAGTGTAGGCAACCTGTCAGGAGCTGGAGAGCTGGTTGAAAGCTGTGGACCGGTCGGAGCTTCCCAGCAAGTTCAAGGCGTGGATTTACCAGCATGGTATCCTGCCAACAATACTCTTGCCACGGCTTGCCTTTTAATTTTTTCATTTTTTTTTGTTAATATTTATTTTATGAGAAGCAATTGTACAAGAATAAAGCAATCGACATAACAATTATACAATTTTCGTACAGCTTCATTTTTAACATTTTATAAATTGATAAGTGAATCAGGAAAAAAAAAGTAAAAAGGAAAGAGTGAAGAGAAAGAAGAAAAATCCAAAAACGCGAGAAGAAAAGACCCCTGAACTGCCGAAGAAGTGAGAGACAAAAAAAAAAGACGTATATATGCCACACAGTCCCCCCCCCGCTAATCTCTTACCTCAACGGAAATGTGATTATTTTCTGTATCATATCTCCTGTGACTTAACATCGAGGAGTTGACGGCCTTTGCTGGAGACCGATGTTGAGAGCTCCACCACGATCGCTTGCGGACTTACCATCACGGAGCTCACGATCCCTTTGCCAGAAGTCGAGCTCAGAGCTCCAACCATGGGTGCTTACGGACTTAAAATCACAGAGCCCACGGTCTTGGTCAGAGACAGACTTTGGGAATTCCAAGCCTCAGGAGTTTCGACTGCCCCGATGCGGGGGTTTTGAATGCCCCTACGCGGGAGTTTCGATCGCCCCGATGGATGGTTTGAATGCCCCGACCGCGGGAGAATAAACAGGAAGAAAATTGGACTTTTTGCCTTCCATCACAGTGAGGAATGTGTGGAATCCACTGTGGTCGATGTTTATGTTAACTTTTATGTAGTGTGTCCTGTTGCTTTTGTTTCCGTATGGCTATAAGATAATTCACATATCACTGTACCTTAATTGGTACGTGACAATAAAAGACCTTTGAAACCTTTGAACTCAGTGGGACAGGCAGCATCTCTGGAGAGAAGAAATGGGTGACGTTTTGGATCAAGACTCTTCTCCAGAGATGCTGCCTGTCCCACTGAGTTACTCCAGTATTTTGTGCCTACCATCATTTCCTTTCTTTTGCCTGGCTCCCTTCTTAAACAGTGGAATCACATATATGATTTTGCTGTCCTCTGAAACCATTCCTGATTCTAGTGACTATTGAAAGATCACTACTAATGCCTCCACAATCTCTACAGCTACCTCTCTCAGAACCGTGGCGTATAATCCAACAGATTCAGGCGACATCCATCTTTAGACTTTCAGCTTCCCAAGCACCTTCTCATCTGTAATAGCAACTGGACTCACTTCTGCTCCCTGACTCTCGAATATCTGGCACGTTGTTTTCCACTTTGAATACTGACACAACAAACGTATTCAATTAATCTGCCATTTCTTTGTTCATCATTAACACTACTCCAGCGTCATTTTCCAGTGGTCCAATATCCACTCTTGCCCCTTTTTTACTCGTTAAATATCTGTAAAACCGTTTGGTATCATCTTTTATATTAATGGCTAGCCTACCATCACATTTCATCTTTTCTCCCCTTATTGTTTTTTAACTGCCTTTATTGGTTTTTAAAAGCTTTGCAATCCCCCAGCTTCCAATTAGTCTTTGCCATTTACATACATTCTCTTTTGCCTTTATGGTCTCATTTTCCCCTTGGTATGTTTCTTCCTCTTTGGGATGAAAAGATCCCGTCTTCCAAATTATTCCCAGAAACTCTTTCCAATGCTGCTCCACCATCATTCCTGCTAAGGTCCCCTTCCAATCAGCTTGATTGCTGGCTCATCTCTCCTGCTTCTAGTTACCTTCACTCGCCTCTAATACCAATACATCTGATTTCAGCTTCTCCCTCTCAAACTACAGGTTGAATTATATCATACTACTAGACTAATTGGGACCCGTTGGGTCCCAGCATCACAGCATTCCACCTCTCCACCAATTCCAATATTGCTGGCCAGTGGGGGGGGGGGCTTTCTGTTGCGCCAGTTCATACTATTTGTTATTTGTTGAACACACACACCCTCCACCTCACACACACTCACACAAGGACTCTCACACACACACACAGATTCATTCACACACGGACACACACACACACACACTCATTCACACACTAATTCACATATACACACACACTCATGCACACACACACACGCAGACTCATTCACACACACAGACTCATTCACACACACACACACACGCACACGCACATACACAGACTCATTCACTCACACACTCACCCAATATTAAAATGCCAAGTAACTTCAGAACATGTTGAATATACAGTATGTAAAATGAATGTTTAAAGCCTCCTGTAGAGGCTGCTGGTGCTGAAGCAAAAGTGTGCTTTAAATAACATCCAACAAACGCACTCACCATAGACAGAGCAGTCAGCTCTCTTGAATTATTCTAAGGCGCCTGCACTCGGCACCATCTTGACGTCACCCTCTCGCTTCTTGCCACAAACCGGAAATGACGCACTCAGCGCCAGCATGCCGCTAACCGGAAATGACGTCATCTGCGCCATCTTGCAACTAAGCGAAAATCACAGAATGAGCGCCAATTTTGAAATTAAACACAGTCCTGATCTAATAAAATGTTTATTCACGCTTTATCCATCCGCAAGCCCTTTAAAAGCCAAGCCAATTGGACAAAAACACTTTGCAAGCCAACAAAACACATTTGCTGAAAGCTCTTTAAAAACCCAACTCAATTGGGCAAACACTTTGCAAACAACACATTGGCTGAAAACCACATCCCGGGGACTCACCGTGGAGTAGACGTGCGTTCAGTGTTATTCGCAGCTCAGGGAGCCTTGACCCTCTCGCTTCCTCCGTCTGGTAGAGACTGAGTGAGCCACGACACTTCTGGGTTTAATAGTCCCTCCCCCCTGTCGCCAGCGGGGGCAGAAGAGAGAATGGCGACATTTTAAAAAGCATTAACATCTCTCTGATTTTTCATCAATGGGAAATATCCTCCAGTCCAGTCCGGCGGAGGGAGGTTCTGAACGAGGTGGCCAAAAATGATGGCCGTAAGTGGCGGCGTTCTCTCGGAAATCACATCGCAGTGAGTCAAAAACGGTCAAGATCTTACTTTTAGTAATATAGATGATTACTGCCTCTGAGGGGTTCCTTCACCTTAAGCTCCCTAATCTAGCCTGGTTCATTGAACAACATCCTTGCCCTTTCACCAGTAGGATCGACCACAAGCTGCTCCAAGAAGCCATTTCGTAGACACTCATCAAATTTCTTCTTTTTGGATCCAGTACCAACTGGATTTTCCTATCTACCTGCTTATTGAAATCCCTTATGACCACTGTGACATTGCACTGTGAAATTGACATTACATGACAATTGTATCTCCTAATATAATTTGTATCATAAATGCTGGCTACATTTTAGCCAAGTATAACTGCCAGCAGGGTATTTTTACCCTTGAAGTTTCTTAGTTCTACCCACACTGATTCTACATCTTCTGATCTTATGTCATCACTCACTAAGCATCTACATCTTCTGATCCTATGTCATCGCTTACTAAAACAAGGGAAACCCTTTCTGTTGAGGAAATGATTCTCAAAGATCTTACAGAGGTGTATAAAATTATGAGAGGAAAAAGATTGGGTTTCGTTGTCTCTTATGAGAGGAAAATGATTGGTAGACGCACAGAGTATTTTGCCCAGAGTAAGTGAATCAAGAACCAGGGGACATTGGTTTAAGGTAAAAGCAAAAGGGTTTAATAGGAATTGGAGGGGTAACTTTTTCACACAAAGGGTGGTGGGTATATGGAACGAACATACTCCATATCATCAGTAGGTAGCCTGACACAGGCAAGGTGCCTACCCGATATCATCAGTAGGTAGCCTGACACAGTCATCTTAATTACCAAGCCCACCAATTTCCACAATTTCCACCAGGATAAAAGAAATCGGACACATGGTTATATGAATCTTTTTCCATGACTATGTAACCTTATTTGCTATTTATTATCCTGTAAATCAAATGTTTTTGCAAACAGTTTTTTTATTGTGGATATTGCATCATGAGGTATCAAAGGGATCTACGAAATTTGCTGCCTCAAAAAGGCAACCAGCATCATCCAAGACAAACACCACCATGACCACACTCATTTCACTCCTGCCATTGGAAGAAGGGGAGGGAAACTGTTATGTCCAGTTTCAGGTGCTGCTTCTTCCCAGCAACCATCACGCTATTAAACACTGCAACCTCTACATAAGCTCCAAACTATATAGACTTGGGGATACTATTTTTTACTTTACACTATTACCGTTTGTTTTGTTTTTTTATACACAGAACTTTCTTTTGTTGATTATTATGGGTTTTACAGAGTACTATCTTTACGTATCTGTTGTGCTGCTGCAAGTAATAATTTCATTGTTCTATTTCAATGACAGTAAAATACTCTTGACAGGTCTGAACCATTTTTTACAATCAGCTCTGCAAATATGAATGACTAAGTCAACATTAAATTTGTTGGATAACTTGGCTACAGAGCAGAGTTAGGATGTTCAGCAGTAGTGGGCGAGGGTAGCATTTCTGGGGGAGCTATAGGTTCAATTGTTCAGTGCTTGGTTTCCCAAAGTATATATATAAATGCACTCTGCCACGGAGAAAATTAAAATCAAGTTCAAGTTCAAGTGAGTTTATTGTCATGTGTCCCTGATAGGACAATTCATGCTTTGCTTCAGCACACAGAACATAGTAGGCATAGTAGACAAAACAGATCAATGTGTCGATATACTATAATATAAATATATACACACATGAATAAATAAAATGATAAAGTGCAAATAACAGATAATTGGTTATTAATAATCAGAGTTTTGTCCGAGCCAGGTTTAATCGCCTGATGGCCATTCCATTTCTAATAACAGTAAAAAAAAATGTAATCAAGCCTTTCCCACCACAGCAATACAGCATTAAATTTAAGACCCAATCAAAGATAATGTCAAGTCCAATGATAACATGTGTACATTTTAGAATTATCATGGTAGCACCCAATTGTTGAGCTGTACTTAACCTGTACTTGAAGTTGAGCTGTACTTTAACAAAACAAATGGTTTATTCCTTAAGGGGATACACAGATTTCGACAATAAAAAACACTGAAAGTAGGTATTTGCCTTCTGTGGAGCTAATATAGGAAATCAATTGTTAAAAAATCTTTATTTAATGAAGAGATTATTCTCAGACCATTATTGAGAATTATCTCTTCACTAAATAAAAGGCGGTACCAGAGATGTTGATGTGATGAAGACAGGAGGTACCAGAGATGTTGAAGAGATGAAAATCAATAAAGAGACATTGGAAAGGCTAGAATGATTTAAGTAATTAGGTCACATGATTCAAATGGTTTAAGTAATTACTCGTCGGTTGTTGAGCGATATGGATCTGAAGATTGCAGGAGAATTTGCAATAATTTTTCCATCTTCTCTGTATACAGGGAGGCAACAGAGGGGTGAAGAATGACAAAAATAACAGAGATGTAACATGAAGAAAGAAAACTACAGGCAGATTATTTTAAACTCAGTAACAGCGAGGCTTTCAGAAATAATATTCAGGGACAAAAATAATAAGCACTTGCAGAATGTATATCATGCTTGACAATCCTCATTCAATTTTTTAATGAAATAGCAGATAAGCCTGATCAAGGCAATACAGTTGTTACTTCTAATAGGTTTTTTAACATGGCCCAATGTAAAATGGTAGTTATCAACAGTGAGCCTCCTGAAATAGAGGGGAATGACACCATAGGTAAAACTTGGCTCAAGATCACACAGCGGAGAGTCATAGTAAATGGCTGTTTTTCAAAGCAATGTATCCCCAAAAGTCAGTCCCAGGACCATTACTTTTTCATTATATTTGTTACTACTTGCATTTGGATATATGGGGTAAAATGACAAAATTTGCACATGAAACCAAAACTGGATTAAACACTGATTAAGACAAAAGAAGATTGCAAAATAATAAAAATTGTCAGGGAGAGGCAAACAGAGAAGAAGTAATGAGGTTTAGTACAAAGAATTGTAAAGGAAATCATTTTGACAGAAGGGACAAGGAGAGATAATACATGCAAATTGTCTAGGTTTAATAATTACGCAGGAATAGAGAGCTACCAGTAAACGGGTGTATATATTTTTTACACAATATGTTGACAATGAAAAATAAAACATTGGATTCCTGACTTCTTAAAGATAGACCGAGTAAATACTGGTTGGATTTTGATCAACCATTGTTCAGCCACAACTGGATGCTTATACTTTAAAGAAGGACATGAAGGTCAAAGAGAGAAAGAACAAGAGATTTACTCAGTGTCGGATTTACCTCTAGGCTTGATACTTGCAGGCTTCAAAAGTCAAAACTCAGGGGTAAGTAGGAAAGTGAAAAGATATTTGAACTAGGAAGTTGGCAAGGGGCAATGCTAGGATGTAGAGCTGATAACCGTTGTTAGAAACCTACTCAATCACTACGGTACTTAACAATAACATTTTATGTGCTTTAGAGAAGGAATTGTGAATTGCAGAATTTTAAACACCCGTCATCATCCTTGGCTTTACTCAAGTTATTTAATACACTCTTCCATCTTCCTCTAGTCGTGGGGGTGGGGGATTGGGAGGGGCCTCACAAGTGGAATAGCCTAAGGCCTCTCTTCATCTAAATCCGGCATTGGATTTACTATAATAGAACGTAGGCACAAAATACTGGAATAACTCAGCGGGACAGGCAGTGTCTCTGGAGAGAAGGAATTGGTGACATTTTGGGTCAAGACAGACCATTCTTCAGATCTAGGGTTGCAAAGATTCAGCTACACGGTTAGATTGGAGATGTTTTGGATATTCTCTTTGGAGCAGAGAATGTTGAGAAGAAATTGAGCATAGGTCAAGATCATGGAGTAAATAAGGGAAGCTGTTCCTATTGCAAAAGATTCAAGGGACAGGGGATTCAGATTCAAAGTAATGAGCAAAACACACAGAGGAGAAGTGAGAATAATATTTTTTGTTTACAAAGAGAGAAGTTATATCTGCAATTTACAACTGACAAAAGTAATGGGAATCTGGGCTTTCCAAGGGAAATTGGATAGGGACTTAAAAGAAAATAACATGTAGAGTTACAGAGTAAAAGGGGAAGGGGGAAGGGGGTGTGTGTGGGAAGGAGGGGAGAAGGTGGAAGGGGAAGGGGGTTTGTGGGGGGGGGTGGTGAGGGACTCCACACAGCAGCCACCATCCGCAGCACCATACAGCACCTCCAGACTCCACACAGCGGTATACCCAACTCCACACAGCAGCTTTCCTGACTCCATTCAGCAGCTTACCCGACTCCACACAGTTGCTTTCCCGACCCCACTCTTGCGGACTCAATCAGCACGGCTTGATTACTCAGTCCCGCCTCCGGGGCTTTATACTCCAGCGGGTGCTGGAAGGGGCGTTACCTTCATGGTGATTGACAGGTGAGAAGACCAATCTACTGATCTCATGATTTTTTAAATCTTCATAACTTTTTGCATATTTCACCGATCGGAACAAAACGTGGTGGCTTGGAGCAGAGGAGAACGGTGAGTAAGGTGGCGAATGGTGAGTAAGCTGGCGAAAAAATCCTAGCAATGTAGGGCAGCATTTCTGCGCATATTTAATTACAATGCAGACCGGAAGTGGTCAAGTTGAGAGTTTTAGTAATAGTATAGATAACAATGTTGTAAAAATAAAAATTGCTGGAGATCCTCAGGAGGTCAAGCAGTATTTGTGGCAAGAGGTACAGTTAGCATTTCAGTTCAATTACTTCTTCAGAATAAAAGAAATGTTGATTTATTGTGCTCAGAATTTAGAATAATCTCCATGTCAAAAAGAGCATTGGACAAAATTCAAGTTAATACCTTTCTTATGTGACTAGATGGTTATGGTAGTTAAATTCCTTGTCTAGCAGACCAGAGGTCTAGATTAATAATTTAGAAATATGTTTAAATCCCAGCAGACCAGATGGGAAATTTGAAATTAAATAATAAATAAATTTGGAACCCACCCAGTTCTCCAACATCCTTCCGAGAAATAAATCGTATATGTAGAGCAGATTCCGTTTTGACACAAAAACCACCACAATGTGGCCATTTCTTAGATTTGAAATGTTTCTCAATTTTTGTTTAACAAGCCTTTTCAAGAAGAGCAATGTATGTAAACAAATCACGCATCCATTCAAGATGAAAACAAAAATTTGCACTGTTGTGATTTATTGATGCCAATATTATTTACCAATAATATTTCAAGTGCTTTTGCACAGCATGCCCATGGCAGCCAACTAGCCAGAAAGTGCATGGTCAATGAAAGTCAAGGAGTATGAAAATAACCAAAAAAGACATGTACATTTGAATAATAATGTCAAACACTAAAATAAAGCTTGCAGAGGGAGAGTGGGGGAGAGGGGGAAAGGGGGAGTGCAGGTGACTATGCAGTTGCCACATGGTCGCCACATGTTCGTCGTTGGTTGCCGGGGAGTCGCCTTCATGGTCGTGAGGAGTTCCCGCATTCTGGGAACTAGTTGCGGCCTCAGTATGGTCGCCGCACATTTTTCAACATGTTGAAAAATGAGCGGCGACCAGAATGAAGCCGCCATGGAGAGTAGCGAGAATTCTCTTTCCGTAGGTGGGTCGCCAGAAGGTCCTAGTGGGTTGCAAGGTCGAAGATTCTCGTAGATTGTAGCCAGTGCTGAAGGTGAATTCCATTGGCTCATAGGGAAAAAATGCGTAAGCAGTTGTTTTCAGAACCAAGGATAACAACCGATAGTGTTAAATGTCCGCTGAGATTCACAGCCGTGCCGTGTATCTCTGGCTCCTTAAAAGTTGTTTCCACTCCTTCTCCCCCCCTCACCCCCCCCCCCCCCCCCCCCCCCCCCCGGCCCACTGTGCTTTAGCTGTCTTAATTACTTCTCTCCATACCCCTGATCCCTTTAGCCACAAGGGCCACATCTAAATCCCTCTCAAATATATCCAATGAACTGGCCTCAACTACCTTCAGTGGCAGAGAGTTCCACAGATTCACCACTCTCTGTGTGAAAAAAGTTTTTTCTCATCTCGGTCCTAAAGGATTTCCCCTCTATCCTTAAGCTGTGACCCCTTGTCCTGGACTTCCCCAACATCGGGAACAATCTTCCTGCAACTAGCCTGTCCAACCCCTTAAGAATTTTGTAAGTTTCTATAAGATCCCCCCTCAATCTCCTAAATTCTAGCGAATACAAGCCGAAAGGTTTGTAATAATAAATTTTATAATAAAAGGTATTATATTTGAATGTATTTGACTGGACTAGAAGTAATTCTTTTGCATTAGGATAAGTATTTGAAGAGTAAAAAATAACAAGTCAAGGGAAAGGAGCATGAGTGTGGACATATTGGATAGTCCCGAAAAGAAATGCTTCACGCAAGGATGTTGTTACGCTGAAAAGGAAGCAGATAAGGTTTACGAGGTGGAAGACACAGATCTGTTGATGCTAGAGGATGTTTGATATAGAGATATAATATGAAAATGGTAAAATATTAACTTTGATAACATGTGGTCTGTGTATCGCCACCAGTGTTAAGTACAAAGACTAATGTGCCCGATTTGATATCAAGGCAGGAAGCTAAAATAAGTGAAAGAGAGGATAATTTTTGTGGCGAGTCAGTGGTTTCATCTTGCACATTTTCATAATGCAAAAATCAGTGTTGCGATTGCCAGTGCTGAGGCCATTAGAGCCCAGACTACTGGATCCAGCACACAAGGAGTTGACAAAAGTTTTGGCTGAAATCATTTTTGAAAAGATTTTATTTTACTCTGAAAGTGTTTAATTTGTAATTTTAGAAGAAAATGGTATCTATTGCAAAGGAGAAATCAATGTCTGGAATAGAATTGGTCAAGAATCATGTAATTATGTTGTTATGGGTTGATCTGAGACCACATCTAGTGTAATCAAAGTGCCTGAGTTATTTTTGGGATATTTTTAAGAGCTGGTTTTGGCACTACCTAAAATTGGAGTATTTCCATGCCAAAGAAATACCGTCCAAAACCCTGCAGTTTCTCTGGGTATCCTCCAGTTATAGATAGCTGTCATTCAGAAGATGTGTAAAACAGCAAAAACAACCACGCTGATACAACGATATCAAGGAATAATTGCAACATTTGCAAGCCATTTATTGATGCAGGACATTTGCACAAACTATCTAGGCTGGAAGCTCTGACGGAATTTTAAAAGGGGTACAATGTCTATAAGGCCTTCAAGAGTATCATGGCTCCCTGGGCAGAGATCAAGTAAATAACTACAAATGGGGTTTGGAATAGAATGTGCTGTCAGTTCATGTGTGGTTTCAACTGTTCCAACAAAACAGTTGGAGAAGTGGCTAGTAAAGTCGTCAAGCTGGCTCATCAACACAAGGTTGAAACATTTGATGAAAAGGCCAATTATTTTTAAGACCTGGTTTTAAGGCGATACTTTTAAGACCTGGTTTTGGCACAACCTAATATTGAAGGAGTATTTCCATGCCAAAGAAATACCGTCCAAAACCCTGCAGTTTCCCTGGGTAAATGGAAAGAGATCACCAATTGATTTTGTGTGTTTGAAATAATATGCTGCTCTTTATTACAATAGTAACGATTGTTGAATGGTATTTTATTGAATTGGTGTACATTTATATGTGGGCAGGAGATACAAAAACCTCAAGTAGCAACGACCAGGTTCAGGAAATTGACTTTTTTTATAATGATCAGGTTTTTATACAAACCAGCACAACCCTAATCCTTCCTTGGCAATGCAACACAATGGGCCATCTCTTATTATATCATGGACTTCTTTTTATCTAATTGTCAAAGTGCAAGAATAACTCAGTGGGTCAGGCAGCATCTCTGGAGAACATGGATATTCAACGTTTTGGGTGGGACCTTTTTCCAGACTGGAAAAGAGTCCTGAACTGTCTAAAGAAGGGTCTCAACCCAAAACACCACCCATTCCTTCTCTCCAGAGATGCTGCCTGTCCTGTTGAGTTACTCCAATTTTTTGTGGCGATCTTGAACTGAAATGTTGCTTATCCACGTTAGCCAACCTGCTGAGTTGTCCATGTTAGCCAACCTGCTGAGTTATTTTGTAAACCAGCATCGCCAGTTCATTGTGTCTACATTTTTCTAATTGTGTTTGTGCAGTAAAGGATATTTTGCAAGACATTTTTCTTTTTAGTCTTGCAGAATTTATGCATAATTTATGTATAATTTATATTTATGTGTTTTCCGAGTCCATGTGCCTGCTGATTTTCATTAACTCACCGTTCTTGTGCAATGATAATAGATTCGACATGATGAGTTTCTTAACTGAAAAACCCTACATTGACTAATATACCCAATGCCCATGTTAGAAATCTAATTATTAACTAGTTTTGTGCTCAGTGCATCATAATGAGAGCAAAATGTGCCTTAAAGTAAGAAATCAAACCATATATTTTTTTCACAGATGTCCTTTTTTCATTCACCTAAAACATTGATTCTTTGAAGGGCACAAATGTTGAAACAGCAAATATATTTTTTTTGACGGGATTCTGTACATACAATGCATGGATAAACTAAAAAGGAAAGGTCATGTGCACTTGAAACATGAATATGCAATAGAAATGTAATTATGATGCTGCAAACGCATCTGACAACAATTTTAAAAGTTTAACCATGTAGCTCATTCAAAAACTCACATTAAATTTATTTTACAAAATATTATTAATTGTTTATCAGGGCTGTCAACTAAACAGCATTAATGTGTAAATTGATGAGCTTTTTTAAAAACACTTTAATCACACACCACAAAATGAAACAGCTTTAAAAAAGTAAATTAAATTTTCAGCATTAGTCTCTCACACCTCATGTTAGGCATCTTACACATGCAAGAAATGCAGTTGCAGTTTCCATATGCAATGACAACACTCAGCTTTATTTCCTCACTATTCATTGCCACACCATTTTTATGTTTGTTTGTCCCAGATTGTTTCAACTGCCTGTCTGACATCCAAAATTAGATTTGTAGAAATTTCCTGCTACTAAATATTGGTCTCCAACACAATATTGATTTCCTCTCTAACAACTAAAATTCCCATATTAGCAACCTACTATGGCTGATCTTCACAATCTCGGCATAGCATCCAAGGATGTTACCTCAAACACTTCTGACCATTCATTACCAAACCTGTATAGGTCCAACACCATAATATCACAGCCAAGAAAACACACCATGCCTCTAATTCATCTGAAGATGAAGGTAATTTGGAATGTCTCCAATGACTTACCAATTTCTACAGATGCACCATAGAAAGCATTCTACTCAAATGCATCACAGATTGGTATTGTGGAGAGTCGTGAGCACAGCCGGGTCCATCATACAAGCAAACCTCGCTCCCATCAAATCCATCTATACTACACACCGTTTTGTGAAAGAAGCCAACATAATCAAGGATCACTGGTCATTCTCTTGTCTCCCCTTCCCTAATGAGCAAAAGATACAAAAGCTCGAAAGCAGATACTACCAGATTCAAGAACAGCTTCTTCCCCGCTGTCATTAGATTCCTGAAAATATCTCTCATTTGCTGAGGATGTATCCCTGATCTTCCAATCTACCTCTTTGTAGTCCTTGCATTTGTTTTATCTGCACTTTCTCTGTAGCAATAACACTACACTCTGTACTGAATATTTTGTTTTTTTGCAGAATCTGATATAATCCTGTATGATATGATTGGCTTGGATAGCACACAAAACAAAGCTTGTCTGTATGATGGTGCACATGATAATAATAAATCAATTCCTGACCTGCTCCACCATTCATCAAGATCATGCTGATCTCTCTGTGCCTCCAACCCATTGCACATTAATCCAGTAATCTTTCACCTCCTTGCTTATCAGGTATCTGTCTACATTTGCCATAAAATGTTCCAATTATTTTTTGCCATCAAAAGTTCCCAAGAATATTGTGTGCCGTTTTGGTCTCCTAATTTGAGGAAAGACATTCTTGCTATTAAGGGAGTGCAGCGTAGGTTCATGAGGTTAATTCTCAGGATGGCATGACTGCCATATAATGAAAGAATGTAGCGACTGGGCTTGGAATCACTGGAATTTAGAAGGATGAGAGGGTATCTTATAGAAACATATAACATTATTAAGGGATTGGACATGATAGATTCAGGAAACATGTTCCCGATATTGGGGGAGTCCAGAACCAGGGGCCACAGTTTAAGAAATGGTTGGCCATGTAGAACTGAGATGAGGAAAAACTTTATCACACAGAGAATTGTGAATTTGTGGAATTCTCTGCCTCAGAAGGCAATGGAGGATAATTCACAGGGTGCATTCAAAAGAAAGTTAGCTAGAGCTCTCAGGGCTAGCTGAATCAAGGGATATGGGGAGAAGGCAGGAACAGGGTACTGGTTGTGGATGATCAGCCATGATCACATTGAATGGTGGTGCTGGCTCGAAGGGCCGAATGGCCTACTCCAGCACCTATTGTCTACGTATGACATGGTCTTCAGAAAAATAAATCTTCAGATTGTCTTCAGTGAGCTGTCCTTATTTTAAAAAGGTGACCTCCAGTCCCAGAATCTCCCACATAAGAAGACACAGATCTACAGCATGTTAAGCCCATCATGTCAAATTACCTCACATTCTTCTAAATTTCAGTAAATACAAACTTAGCTTGGATACCTGGTTATTATAAAGACTGGATATGTAGATACATTTAGGTTTCACAATTCACAACCAAAGTATAAACTCCTTCAGTTTATCCTTTGTAGTTTAGATTTAATTGAAACAAAACATGGTTTTGAAAAATTGCACACAGATTCTTCCAATGAACAAAGTAAAACTCTAGATATTGGATGGACAAAGCAAATCAATAATAAATGGAACAAACTTGCCACATAGGTCAAAAACCTGTTTGAGTAGTGATCTTGAACAAGCCACTGATATTTATGTATGAGCCCATTCATTCTGTAAGCCCTGATTTATTTTAACAAGCCAATGCCATTTGGTACAATTATTGAGAGGCACGGCATATCAGTCTTAGCTTTTGACTAATTAATATTGTCAGCAATATCTCTGGATTTGTATATTCCATAATTATTTATTTGTAATCACTACCTTAAAACAATAGCTGCGATACCATTGTTATTATGCCCACCTTGCAGTGCAAAGCAAGGCATTGTGACATTCTTCATAATTTCCCACTTCCTGTTGATCATTCACAATTACCACAATAATTAATGTCTGCACCAGCCAGTCAAATGCTTGTTCCACAAGGTTTACGTGCAAATGTGTGGTATTTAGAAAAATACAACATATTAAAACAAATATTTTAATTCTGAAAAATGAATAAAAAGTAAGAACATTTAAGGTGTTCATACCTTCTTGTCTTCCCGGTCATTTGCTTGCCTCTTTTCCTGATTGTGGCTGTCACTGACAGTTGCACTCTCCTCTTGCTGCCCATCCTGCTGTTGCTGCTGCTGCTGTTGCTGCTGCTGCTGCTGACAGCCACTGCCTCCAGACCCCTGAGCGTGGGGGATGGGCTCCAAGCTCCCGTTCTCCCGACACTGAGAAACTCCGTTTACATCCATCTCGGTCTTCCAAATTTACTACATTGCACAAGATTTAAAACAACAACGTCAGATTATCACAACGCCAGCTTGTATTTCAATCAGGGTTGAGTCAATGCGAGCTGATCGCCTGAGAACCGTAGAACGAGGCACAAATCGCAGACTTTTGAATTTGTCCTTGTGCAATGGCCTTCAGTCGCCCTAAAGAAAAAGCAAACGCTAACTAAGCAGATAAACTCGGCATTTAGTGGGCAGGGCTAATTTACTTAACCGTCGGTTATGGGGAATAGCTTCCACCACAGCTCTGGACCCATCCCAAAGTTACAAAAGAAGGGGGGGAGGGGGGTGAAATAAAATCCCCAGTATTATTGCAGTGTCTGGTGGTGTGTTCGCTTTAAGAACCGCTCGGAATAAATGACACCCAAAAGTTAAAGCCCCTTCCGAGGGAATGGCGAAATAAAAAAAACCACGCGACCTCGAAAGGCGGATGTAAGAAATGAGTTCCCAACCTGCGAGATGCGGTGCGGGCGCTGACACTCCGGCATTTACTCGGCGAGCCGGGTTCCGCTGGTGCTCATCTATCCTCTGTGTGACCGTGGCTCTCGCACTCGTACTCCGCCCGCGTCGCTCCACGCAGCCCCTGCACAACGAGAGCCGGAGTCAAGAGAATGGAAGGGGGGAACATTCAGGGATAAGAATCAAAATATCTTCTCCTCACTACAGTCTCGAAAAGCCTGCTATTTGGAGTTTCTCAAATAAAAAAGGCCATGTTATTATTATCGATCTTTTGAAAAATAAAACTCTTTTGAATCAGCTCGAGTAAAATAACATCAACTTCAAAAATTATTATCCAGAGATGTAATATCTACATCTGCTTTATTACCAGTGTATTACTATACAGGCCTTGTCGATTTCACTGAATAAATAAATATATGCACTTATGGAAAATAGTTAGCAAATTAAAATACCGGTGTGTAAATTGCCCTTTTAACCATCAAATGACAATTATTGAAATGTGAAGTGTCTCCAGACATTAATAAAATAATTTTAGCAACATTTAATTCAAAAGAGGGAAGATTTGTCAAAATATCAGATAGCTATGCTGAAAATAATATTGGCTGTATTTCAATGTGGTTATTATTCAAGGTTGTAGATCATGTCTGAGGAAGGGTCTCGACATGAAACGTCACCCATTCCTTCTCTCCAGAGATGCTGCCTACCCTGTTGAGTTACTCCAGCTTTTTGTGTCTATCTTTGGTTTAAACCAGCATCTGCAGTTCCTTCTTACACATGTCATTGCACCTTCTTTGGATACTCTTTCTCTTTATCATTATTACATACAATAAACCCTTCTTTTAACAGACCCCTTTATAATGGATTTCGGATCAAATGGATGGACCTGTCGATGCCAGCCCTGGCTCACACCATCTCTCCAGCTGCTTAAAGCCCCGGCTTCCGACCCCACCCCCGAATTGGTGCACCACAAGCCCTTCTTCATTCACTGCACTATCTGGTTGCAGTGGCTGCTGCTGTTCACGTTGTAGCCCATTAAGTGGACAGTGCTTTCTTTGGGCCACCGCCAAGGACAGGACATACTTGGTCACTGTGGGGCTCCATCCTCTCCCACCTACTGCTGCTTCTTCCTTTCGACTCCCCGCACAACTGCCGCCACCTCCTCCTTCCTACCGCTCTGTCCACTCGGCCTCTTCCCGCCACTCCTCTCCCCACCGTCTTTTCCACCTTCTGCCCTGGAGTCTCTGGCATACTCCACCTTGGAAGCGGCAGCAGGTGAGAGAGGAGGTGAGCCCCATGGTGACCGAGTGTGTCTTTTAGTTGACAGTGGACTGATTGTGCAGCCACGGGTGGCATCAGAAGCTCTGTTCACTTTACCCAAAATCATTTATAAAGGGGTCCGTTATAATGAGGGTTTACTGTGTGCAATAATTATGAAGAGAAAGAGGATCCAAGAGTCAAGGGTGTTTTATTGACATATGTCTCAGACGGGACAATGAAATTCTTACCTGCAGCAGCACAACAGAATATGTAAATATGTAAACATTGTATATGACGGGGAAAAAAAAGAAAAAGTTCAATAAATAACAAATATAGTGCAAATAACAAATAATAATATAGTATTTTGCAGTTAAGAGCTCATAGTTTATTTGTTGTGTTTAATAGCCTGATGGCCGTGGGGAAGAAGCTGTTCCTGAACCTGGACGTTACAGTCTTCAGGCTCCTATAGCTTCTTCCTGGTGGCAGTGGTGAGATAAATGTGTGGCAAGGATGGTGTGGGTCCTTGATGATCCACCAAAGGTGCAGTGAAATGATGTGCAACTTTGAGTAATGAAAAAGTGCTGTTGCCAGGGGCTACAATGTGAGCCACAACATCAGCGCGTCACCGGACCATGGGTGGGTGAAGAAGGGCTCGCTGGTGCAGACTAGCGGCATTAACGCCTAATTTTAAGGTGAAACAACACAAAGTGCTGGAGTAACCCAGCAGACTAAATCAGTCTGACGTTACCTATCCATGTTCTCCAACAACACTACCTGAATCGCTGAGTTACTATGATTAACCATAATTTGCAGTTCTTTGTTTCAACTACAACAATAATTTACTCAGTTATAATGGACAATTGGCAATAACGGACACTAATTCCCCCCCCCCCCCCCCCCCCCAGTCAGTTATAATGACCATTTACTGTAGTTAGGTCATCTGGTGAGAGATTAGAAAATGTTAATGTTCAAAGGGAATTGAGTGTCCGTATGCATGAGTCACCGAAAGCTAACAGGCCATGCAGCACTAAATAAAAGCTTTTAAAAAGAAACTGCAGAATGGAGAAATCTAAACAGATAATACTATAAAGAATGAATGGCAGTACCTTTGGAAAGTGTAATACTTTACATTTTAGCTTTGGAACCATTCAGCAGGCAAAAAAGATATCCTGAGATTCTGATAAAGGGTCTGAAAATGTTTCTGAGGTGAAAATTGAGTTATGGTCTCATTAAAAGCCAGAGCAGGCTTAATAGGCCAAATTGGTCATTCAAGTCCCTATTTGTCATGATCACTTGTGCCAATGTTTAGAGAGAATTGACAAATATACTGGGGTAATAGTAACTCTAGATCAGGAGGTATGTTGTTATACTTGCTTTTAATTGGATTGTAGATGAGCAAGACAACAGATTTGAGATTAGCAAGTGTATCTTACACAGAGGGCTAGGGGAAATTACTCCCCAATAGGCTGCAAAGAAATTGGCCTCACTTAAGAGCAGATCTAACAGATGCTGATATAAAGTCAGGTGATCGCAAACATCGACAATATCCTGGAAGATGAGCAGGGTGGCTACACATCACCAGTGGTTGAGAAAGTCATCTTTGTGCTCAACATTTCCACTTCTGGATCTTTTCAGCGCTGCTGCAGAGAATTACAGGATATTTTATCTACTGCACATAAAGTGGGTAATAGATGGGGTTATTTGACAGGGCAGGTCGTTTCATCTACACATTGACGAAACAACACAAATTTTGCAATGTTTGGTCACTTCATCCAAGCTATTTGTATAAAATGTAATAAGTTGAACCCTCAACCCCAATCTCTGTGAAATACGATTTGTTCCATTGCGTAAACCAAAAATGACAATTTATATAATATTTGTTTCCTATATCCATTCTATCTTCTGTTCATGCCAGCATGCTGCTTTCTATACTTTGGGCATTTATTTTCCACAATAATCCTTGATTTGACACTATATCAAATGCTGACTGATAACGTTATTGGTTCCCCTTATACACACATAATACTTCTTCAAAGACGTCCAATCAACCACCATTTCTATTTTTACAAAACCATGTTGAATTTACTTGATTACCTTGCCTTGTTAGTACTTCTTTAATAATAATTTGAAAATGTTCCCATATTAAGCTAACTGGCCTGTGGATGCCTGACTCCCACTCCATTTGAATAAAGGAGGTATATTAACTATTATTCCCATCTAGTAGAATATTTCTAGAAAAAAGCGAATTTTGGAAAATTAAACCAATGCATCAAGTCAATTCTCTGTGGTAGACTTCCTAAATTAATACTTTAGGCAAACAGATCTGCTCTGTCCCACACCACTCATGTTGGCTGATAGGAATTGTCTTTTAAATGAAAGAAAATCCCACTACTGGCCCAATGATCCACTCAGTATTTCTGAGAACTTGCTGAATGGAAAAGAACAGCAACACCACAAATCACATTTTTTTGGTTACTCAGCTGCGAATGACTGCTAGTTACATTCTCCAGGGTTATATTTCTCTCAAAGAAAGTAGCAAAAAAATATATTAATCAGCCCATTAAATAATTTGAAAGTGTAATATAGGCTGTCCTTAAGTTAAGAACGGCCGACTTATGAATACCTGTACATATGAGATTCAAGATTCAAGATTCAATTTAATTGTAACATGTACCAATTAAGGTACAGTGAAATGTGAATTACCATACAGCCATACTAAGTAAAAAGCTAAAATACACACAGTATATAAAATAAAGTTTAACATAAATATCCACCACAGTGGAATCAACATTCCTCACGTTGATGGAAGGCAATAAAGTTCAGTCATCTTCCTCCTTTGTTCACCCGTGACCTTTGAACGGGGCCATTGCCGACGGTCTGCTGTTCATCTCGTCAGGATGATTGAAATTCCGGCATCGGGACGGCTCGGAACACATGGAGCTCCCGAGTCGGCCGCTTCTTACCGGAGACCACTGCTTCACGGTGTTAAAGTCCACAGGTCTTTAGCTCCAACACTGGCGATCCTTGGCAAAAGATCCCAGGCTCTGCGATGGTAAGTCCACGCCGTACCCGCGGCTTGAAGCCACGGGCCGGTCTCCAGGAAATGCTGTACCACTCCTCGTTGTAGGCAGCAAAGGGGGAGCAGAGATGCGACACATGATGCAGCGGTGTCGTTGCTGACTTACAGCGCCACAGACCCTGTACAATACTGACTATGTGTGTTGTCTGTATGGAATTTGTACATTCTCCATGTGACTGTGTGGGTTTTGTCCGGGTACTCCGGTTTCCTTCCACACACCAAAGACATACAGGTTTGTAGGTTAGGAATGGGTGACGTTTCGGGTCGAGACCCGAAATGTCAACCGTTCCTTCTCTCCGAGATGCTGCCTGACCCGTTGAGTTACTCCAGCATTTTGTGTCCACCTTCCATTTAAACCAACATCTGCAGTTCTTTCCTACCCAGGTTTGCAGATAAATTGGCTTTGGTAAATTGTAAAATTGTCCCTAGTATGTAGGATAGTATTAGTGTTGGAGTGATTGCTGGCTGGCGTGGACTCAATGGGCTGAAGGGCCTGTTTCCGTGCTGTATCTTTAAAGTCTAAAGTCTATAAGTACTCCCCCACATATAAGTCTTCACAATCCTGTTGATCTGGTGAGCAAATTGGTGATCATATGAGGTCCTGGAAGACCCTTTGAACAGGGCTACATATGATATCACATACAGACATTATTGCTTCTCTGGAATTCAGCTATATTGTTGCTGATTGTCCAAGGCTGTAATGAGTACCACAATGGGGTATCTTTACAAGATATAAAAGTTGACTATTCAGTCCCCCACATTTACGTTTTAAACCACATTTGTGTACAAACCTTTTATGCTTTGATTCTCTTAGTATCTAAAGTGTTATCAGTCACTGTCTTGAATATATACGTGGAAATCCTTTCCCTTCAGAAATAGTGGAATCTTTTTCACTATAGGAAAATGGCAAAATTCACGTACATGGAAAGAAAAGGTTTGGAGGGATAGAGGTCAAATCCAGGCAAATGGGATGAGTACAGGTATTTTACCAGATTCAATCATCCCTATTATGCAGTGTTCTTTAAACCTTTGTTAATGTGGCAGCTGATGGAACTGCCCCTGTCGATATAGGATCAAGATAAAAAAAAGTTGCATATAAGAATGTAAGAACATAAGAAATAGGACCAATATATTTGTCATTCTTTTTAGAAACCATATAACATATAACCATATAACAATTACAGCACGGAAACAGGCCATCTCGGCACTTCTAGTCCGTGACGAGCACTTATTCTCCCCTAGTCCCATCTACCTGCACTCAGACCATAACCCTCCATTCCTTTCCCGTCCATATACCTATCCAATTTATTTTTAAAAGATAAAATTGAACCTGCCTCCACCACTTCCACTGGAAGCTCATTCCACACAGCCACCACTCTCTGAGTAAAGAAGTTCCCCCTCATGTTACCCCTAAACTTCTGTCCCTTCATTCTCAAATCATGTCCTCTTGTTTGAATCTTCTCTAATCTCAATGGAAAAAGCTTATCCACGTCAACTCTGTCTATCCCTCTCATCATTTTAAAGACCTCTATCAAGTCCCCCCTTAACCTTCTGTGCTCCAAAGAATAAAGACCTAACTTGTTCAACCTTTCTCTGTAACTTAGTTGCTGAAACCCTGGCAACAATCTAGTAAATCTCCTCTGTACTCTCTCTATTTTGTTGAAATCTTTCCTATAATTAGGCGACCAAAATTGTACACCATACTCCAGAATTGGCCTCACCAATGCCTTGTACAATTTTAACATTACGTCCCAACTTCTATACACAATGCTCTGATTTATAAAGGCCAGCACACCAAAAACTTTCTTTACCACCCTATCTACATGAGATTCCACTTTCAGAGAACTATGCACAGTTATTCCTCTGTTCAACTGCATTCCTCAATTCGTCCTATGTGATCCTGCCAAGATGTAGCACCTCACATTTATCAGCATTAAAGAAAGAAAAGAAGGAAAAAGAAAGATAAAACTTAATACACTATCAAGGAATAGTAGGTATTTGTTCCAACCTTCATCCTGCTGTTTATCCTAAAATAAATGTGTTGAATGCGATCTTAACATGAAGTTAGGCCTCAAGTCGTAGCAAATATTCAGTGAGTTGTGGATGTCATTATTTACCTATCACATCTGCCCTATACGTGGCGACTAAAGGGCCTGTCCCACTTGGGTGCATTTGCGCGTCATTTACGCGACAGACCGGCAGTGACTGACGCGCGATAATTGGGTGACTGTCACGCAAAAATCGTCTAGCAGTATGACAGTCACGCGCCAAGTAGCGCCAGTCTCTGTGGAATGGATTTTCCCAGTGAAAAATTTTCAAAACTCGCCGTGCTTTATACCTGGGTGATCACGTGATGCGGCGCTCAAATGACGCGCAAATGGTGCACCGATGGCGTACAGGCAGCGCGTGGCGACGCATGGTTATGGACGTTGATGCACAATGACGCATAATAAATTAGCATAGGCAATGTTTGTGCGTCACCGTGCATAACCATGCATTACCACGTGCTACACGTAACCATCAGTACATCAGCGTACGCCATCAGTAGGTCAGCGTGCGCAAGGGATACGTTACACAGGTGGCGTGCGAGGATTTTGAACATTCCAAACTTTTCACATCTGTTCGTTTGGCTTCTGCATGCTGACTGCTTTGGTAATGATCACCAGAAATATCTATACAACACCGTGTAGAAATGGAAATGACATATATGTACTTATAATGACAGCTAGCTTTACCTCTCCAACACATTCCATGCCTTGATCCAGTATATGAGTCAACATGCAGTGATATACAATATTCAGGAAGGTTAGACAGAAAGGAAGAAGAGGTGCGGTGGCATTGCTCGTTAAAGTAGGAGATTAATGCAATGGTAAGGAGAGACATTTGTTTGCATGTTGTAGAATCTGTATGGGTAGAACTGCAAAATAGCCAAGGGCAGAAAACGCTTGTTGGAGTTTAAATTCCATTTTGGAATATGTTGGAGGACCAAGAACCAAGAACCAAGACCACCAAACATCAGTAGTGACGTTGGGGAAAGCATCAAACAGGAAATTGGGAATGCTTGTAATAAAGATACAGCAGTTATCATGGGTCACTTTAATCTACATATCAATTGGGCAAACCAAATTAGTAACAACATTGAGGAGGAGAATTTCCTGGAGTGAATACGGGATGGTTTTCTAAGCCAATATGTAAAGGAACCAATGAGAGAGCAGGCCATCCCAGACTGGGTATTGTGTAATGAGGAAGGATTAGTTAGCAAGCTTGTTGTGCAAAGCCTCTTGGGCAACAGTGACCACAATATGGTGGAATTCTGCATTAAGATGGAGAGTGACACGTTTAATTCAGAGACAAGGGTCATGAACTTAAGGAAAGGTCACTTTGATAGCATGAGATGGGAATTTGCATGAATAGACTGGCAAAAGATACTTAAAGGGTTAACCGTGGCTAACAAGGGAATTAGGGATAGTGTTAAATCCAAGGAAGAGGCATATAAATTGGCCAGAGGATGCAGCAAACCAGAGGACTGGGAGAAATTTAGAATTCAAAAAAGGGGTTAATCAAGAGGGGGAAAATAGCGCGTGAAAGAAAGCTTGCGGAGAATATGAAAATTGACTGTAAAAGCTTTGATAGATATGTGAAGAAACGATTAGTGGTCAAATGTAAGTCCCTTACAGTCAGAAACAGGTGAATTTATAATGGGAAACAAGGAAATGGCAGACTAGTTAAACAAGTACTTTGGTTCTGACTGCACCAAGGAAGACACATACAATCTCCCTCGAAATACTAGGGGACCGAGGATCTAGTGGGAAGGAGGAACTGAAGGGAATCTACATTAGTCAGGAAATGGTGTTAGGTAAAATGTTGGGACTGAAGGCAGATAAATCCCCAGGGCCTAATGGTCTGCACCCCAGGGTACTCAAGGAAGTGGCCCTGGAAATCGTGGATGCATTGTTGATCATTTTCCAATGTTCTATAGACTCTAGATCAGTTCCAGTGGACTGGAGAGTACATAATGTAACCCCATTCTTTAAGTAGAGAGGGAGAGAGAGAAAAAGGAATTTTAGACTAGTTAGCCTGACATTGGAAGTGGGGAAGATGCTTGAGACAATTATTAAAGATGTAATAGCAGTGCATTTGGAAAGCAGTGATAGGATTGGTCAAAGTCAGTATGGATTTATGAAGGGGAAATCATGCTTGACTAATCTTCTGGAATTTTTTGCAGATGTAACTACTAGAATGGATAAGGGAGAGCCAGTGCATGTATTGTATCTGAACTTTCAAAAAGGCTTTGACAAGGTCCCACACAAGAGATTAGTGTGCAAAATTAGAGCACATGGTATTAGGGTTAAGGTATTGACATGGATAGCGGACTGGTTGGCAGACAGGAAGCAAAGAGTAGGAATTAACGGGTCCTTTTCAGAATGGCAGGCAGTGACTAGTGGGGTGCCGCAAGGCTCAGTGCTGGAACCCTAATTATTTACAATATATTTTAAGGATTTAGACAAAGGAATCAAATGTAACATCTTCAAGTTTGTGGATGACACAAAGCTGGGTGACAGTGTGAGCTGTGAGGAGAATGCTATGAGGCTGCAGGTTGACATGGATAGGTTGGGTGAGTGGGCAGATGCATGAAAGATGCAGTACAATGTGAATAAATGTGAGGTTATCCACTTTGGTGGCAAGAACAAGAAGCAGATTATTAACTGAATAGTGTCAGATTAGGAAAAGGGGAGATGCAACAAGAGCTGGATGTCTTTGTACATCAGTCACTGAAAGTGAGCATGCAGATACAGCAGGCAGTGAAGAAAGCAAATAACATGTTGGCGTTGATAGCGAGAGGATTTGAGTATAGGAGCAAGGAGGTTCTACTGCATTTGTACAGGGTCTTGGTGAGACCACACCTGGAGTATTGTGTGCAGTTTTGGTCTTCTATTTTGAGGGAAGACTTGTTATTGAGGGAGTGCAGCGTAGGTTCACCAGATTAATTCCCAGGATGGGGGGAGTGACATACTATATGATGAAGAATGGATCGACTGGCTTTATATGCACTGTAATTTAGAAGGATGAGAGGATATCTTATAGAAACACATAAAATTCTTAAGGGTTTGGACAGGCTAGATGCAGGAAAGGTGTTCCCCATGTTGGGGGAGTCCAGAATCAGGGGGTCACAGTTTGAGAAGAAGGGGTAGGCCATTTAGGACTGAGGTGATGAAAAACTTTTTCACCCAGAGAGTTGTGAATCTGTGGAATTCTCTGCCACAGAAGGCAGTGGAGGCCAATGCACTGGATGTTTTCAAGAGAGAGTTATATATAGCTCTTCGGGCTAACGGAACCAAGGGATATGCGGAAAAAGCAGGACTTACAGCCATGATCATATTGAATGGCAGTGCTAGCTCAAAGGGCCGAATGGCCTACACCTGCACCTATTTTCTATGTTTCTATGTGTTATACAGCATGGAGATAGGCCTTCAGCCCAATTCCGCCATGCTGGCCAAGTTGCCTACCTGAGCTTGCCCCATGCGCTTTGCCTGTCTTTGACATATCCCTCTACATCTTTTCTATCCATATATGTGTTAAAATGTCTATTAAACGTGATAATTATAATCTGCCTCTACAGCTTCCTCTCATTCCATATTCCCACTGCCCCTTGTGTGGAAAACACATGACCATTAGATCCACTTTAAATAAGCTTTCCTCTCACAACTTAAATCTATATTTTCTATTTTTAGACAACCATCTCTGCATCCATTCAACGTACCTATGCCCCTTGTGATTTTATATTCTTCCATAGGACCTCCCCTCAACCTCCTTTGCTCCAGGGAAAAAAGCCCCAAACTATCTAGCCTCTCCTTATAAATGAAACCCTCCATTCCTGGTAACTGCTTGAGAATCTATATTACTAAATCTCTGATCTTGACCGCTTTTGGCCCACTGTGCTGCGATTTCCGACAGAACGGCGCCACCTACAGCCGTCATTTTTGGCCACCTCGCTAAGAGCCCCTCTCCGCCTTACGGGTGTGGAGGATTTTGCCCATCGATGAAAAATCAGAGAAATATTAATGTTTAAAACATTCACCATTCACTCTGTTGCCCCTGCTGGAGGGAGGGGGAGGGACTATAAAAACAGGAAGTGGTGTGCCTCATTTAGTCTCTGCAAGATGGATGAAACGAAGGGTCACTTCTCTCTGAGCTCTGAATAACACTGAACAAATGTCTACATAACTGTGAGTACCCTTAATGTGGTTTGAAAATGAAAATACGGTTTGTTTGAAGTAAAAAGGCACTGACCGCAAATAGTTGTTTGGGTGCTTTGGCTTGAAGTTGAAAGGCACTACTTACTGCAAATGGTGGCTTGGGAGCTTTGGTTTAAAGTTGAAAGGCACTACTTACGGCAAATGGTGGCTTGGGAGCTTTGGCTTGAAGTTGAAAGGCACTACTTACTGCAAATGGTGGCTTGGGAGCTTTGGCTTGAAGTTGAAAGGCGCTACTTACTGCAAATGGTGGCATGAAGTTGAAAGGCATTACTTACTGCAAATGGTGGCTTGGGAGCTTTGGCTTGAAGTTTAAAGGCACTACTTATTGCAAATGGTGGTGGGTGATTTGCTTGAAGTTGAAAGGCACTACTTACTACACATGGTGGCTTGGGTGCTTTGGCTTGAAGTTGAAAGGCACGACTTACTGCAAATGGTGGCTTGGGTGCTTTGGCTTGAAGTTGAAATGCACGACGTACAGCAAATGGTGGCTTGGGTGTTTTGGCTTGAAGTTGAAATGCACTACTTACTGCAAATGGTGGCTTGGGTGATTTGGCTTGAAGTTAAGAGGCACTACTGCAAATGCACTTACATCCTGTTTGCACTGTATATTGAGTTAAGATAAAACACTACCACTTATGGCTGTGATTTTTGGCCATCTTACTCAGTACCCCTCTGCTGAGCAGGTGCAGAGAATTCTTCCCATCAATGAAAAATAAAAGTGTTATTGGTGTTTAAAAAATGTTGATACTCTCTCCTGTCAATCACGCCCTGAAAGCCACACCTTTTCCAATGGGAGGGGGAGGGAAGTGGAAGTGTGGGTGTGGGTGTGGGTGTGGCTCAGTCTCTGCGTGATGGGGAGGGAAAGGTCATGACTCTGTCTGAGCTGTGAATCAACTGAACACACTGAATGTCTACTGAACTGTCAGTTTGGTGTTTTGTGTGGTTTTATGGTGGTTTCACCCTGCATGAAATGGCATGAAGCTGCATTTGAATTTGGTGGCCTTCGACCCTGCTTGAAGTGGAATGAAACTGCACTTGAATTTGGCGGCCTTGCATCCTGCTTGAAGTGGTATGAAACTGCACTGAATTTGGTGGCCTTGCACCCTGCTGAAAGTGGTATGAAACTGCACTTGAATTCAGTGGCCTTGCACCCTGCTTGAAATGGTAGGAACATGGATTTGAATTTGGTGGCCTTGCACCCTGCTTGAAATGGTAGGAACATGGATTTGAATTTGGTGGCCTTGCACCCTGCTTGAAATGGAATTTCAAGAAATAGTCATGAGTCAACTGCCAGCCCACCAGCCGTGTGTTAGCTGCCAGCAGATCAGGCTTGAGGGACTGAGCTGCCACCCCAAGAACCCATACTAGCACTCCAGAAAGCCCCCCCCCACTGGCCACCAATATTGGAATTGGTGGAGAGGTGGAATATTGCGTCAGGGGACCAGCCCTCCCGTGTGAACATGGTCCCACTTAGTCTAGTATTTTCTACAATCTTCCCAGCTGAATGACAACCTTCTTGTACAGATATAAGATGACATCTTATCTTGTATACACAATGCCATAACCAATGAAGGCAAGCATGCCAAGCACCACCCCATCTATCTGTGGTACCACTTTCAGGGAACTATGCACTTATACCGTGTTCTACAACATCACAGGGCCTTGACATATACTGTATGCCCTACCTTGGTATAACTTACCAAAATACACACTTCACACCAAAACATTGAGTATATCCAGCATTTTCTGTTTTTAATTTCTGTATAAATGGATTAATTGTTCAGTATGAACTTTGATGCAAATGCATATTTTCCTTTACTGGATGAAATTACATTATGTTAGAACTTTCCTCAATGGTTCTTCTAGTTTTAGTAGAATATTGGCACAAATATCAACAAGGTATGTGAATGGAATTTCCACATTTTCTGTTAAAGATTTATTTGAAAAATTCACAGTATCAATAGCAAGTGAGCTGGGGATAGTCATCCTCTTGACTATCTAATCCACACCTTCTCCCAAAATATGTAGCATGAAGAGAATGATGTGCAAAGACATGCACAATGTTTGATCACATCATAAAAGAGATTCACCTATAATTTGTTGCTACTCATTTTTCATTATGTTAAATCTTTAGTTTTAACCATCAAAGTGTTTATTGTGTCAGCTAAATCCTTTATCACACAAATAAAGATGGTCACTTGAATTGTAAAGGTCTGTATTTGCGAATCAAGTACCCACTTATATAAAATAATTAATCTTATATGTGTGAGCATTTGCTTGAGATCAAGTAGGCCCTAGAAAATCGTAAGTGCCCTCTTCATTTGGACTGCATTAGCTCATGAAGTAGTTGACTGAATACATAATGATTATAAAGCGTAATATATATGAGCTTGTTAGAATTTTTGGAATAACATCCTGGTGGTCTATATTCTCATAGTTAGTGGAATGGTAGATGTGACACTTGCTATCTACGACACACAAGAAGAGCAAGAACAAAATAAGAAAGGTATGTATTTATGTAGCATAAATTTTAGAAATATCACATGATGATTTACATATAAGAAATTACTTTGAGGTAGAGAAACTATTGTGTAGAAAAATTGGAAGGTCAAGTTATCAATTTATATACAAGAACCCCATTTTAAAAAAAATGGATAATCATTTAGATGATCTATTTTTAGAAATGTTACTTGAAAGATAGATATTGCCCAAAATGCTCTGCTCTTCTTTGTACAGAGTTGTAGGGCATACATGTGAATGTGAAAGAGGTGATGGAGGAAGATTCAAAATTCCACTTGTGCAGGTCCATGGCAGAGTTGCATTGAATTCACCAAACTGTCATATAGGAATTAAAATCTAGCTACCTAGCTCAAGGCTAATGTGACCCAATCATATATGCTTGGTTCAGATTTGGTCACATGTATATACTCATAAAACATTGGGATCTGGTAGTATATTGCTATCACTGGCTCTGTGCCTTATGATGCTTTGTATTACTATGCACAATATTTATTCCTGATCAGTAGCAATATTTGGTAGCCTAGAAAGTTTCTCTTTCCTACAAATACCTCTGGGTAAGGTTGGATCGGAAAAGATTAAGTTGGATATGGAAAATATCGTAGATAATTATCATGGATTAAGGTCAAACTAAATGGATCTCACACTAAACAAATGAGAAATGGGTCAGTTAGAATTTTGTGAATGGCATTCTGGTGGCCTGCATTCTTATCCGTAGTAAAGTTTGTATTTAACCTTGTAGCTCCCAAAATGGCACTACGCAGCTTAGTAGCTCTCAAACTAAGCCAAGCCTTTGCACTTTTATCTTTGTTAATAACCACGTTTAATATTTTGCTAAAGAATTCTCATATTTATTATATTTTATTCTTATTTTTCTTCTACTTCTAGATGAATTTTCAGCAATCACTTCAAGCTATTCTTCAACACTGAAGACATCACATTGTATGTTGACATAATATTTATTCTTTCAATATGGTTTTTGAAGGTTTATTAAATGAAACACCTAACAGCCCAAAACAATGTCAATAATTATTCTTAAATAAGGAATCATGCCTAGCTTTCATCAAATATTCAATTCATGTTCATTCTTGGCTTCATTCCCATTTGCATCTTTGATACGTTTCCACCAATCTGAGAAAGGCAATGGGAGCAGTCCTTTTCTCAATGTAAATTGCACATTTACTGGTTTGTTATTATTGGTCACAAAATTGGATGTAGGATTCACAGTGAACTCCCCCATACTTCTTATATATTTATTACCTGAGGTTTGTTCACAAATTAATTCAACCTGTTCTTAAACATCATGGGATAACAAAACAACCCAAGTTATTATTTGGCCCTTTACACAGTTTATCTTCAAATATGGCACAACCCAAGGCAGGGAATTGTGTATATTATATTTCTGATTTGGTCAATTATTTACAGCCTCTGTGTGACTGTAACTTGGCCTTTCAGAGCTTTCCTTTCAGTTTGGACCATATCTCTGTTACTGATTTGTGTCCAGTCATTCAGGATGCTTGCGATTTTATGTAAGTAGTTTGTTGTATTAAATATGCTTGTAAATTAAGTGCATCGTCAACTCAATTTAGCATTATAGGAAAACAGTTCTTGGCATTTCCCAAAATAGTTATTTTAATTTGGCTGGTGCCTGATATACTCGAAAACCACCAACATGTTCAACAATGGGAGTGCAGCGTAGGTTTACAAGGTTAATTCCTGGGATGGCGGGACTGTCATATGCTGAGAGAATGGAGCAGCTGGGCTTGTACACTCTGGAGTTTAGAAGGATGAGAGGGTATCTCATTGAAACATATAAGATTGTTAAGGGTTTGGACACGCTAGAGGCAGGAAACATTTTCCCGATGTTGGGGGAGTCCAGAACCAGGAGCCACAGTTTAAGAATAAGGAGTAAGCCATTTAGAACGGAGACAAGGAAACACTTTTTCTCACAGAGAAATTCTGTAGAATTCTCTGCCTCAGCGGGCGGTGGAGGCGAGTTCTCTGGATGCTTTCAAGAGAGAGTTAGATAGGGCTCTTAAAAATAGCGGAGTCAGGGGATATGGAGAGAAGGCAGGAATGGGGTACTGATTGGGGATGATCAGCCATGATCACAGTGAATGGCGGTGCTGGCTCGAAGGGTCGAATGGCCTACTCCTGCACCTATTGTCTATTGTCCATTGTCTATTGATACCCCCCTCTCAGACCAAACCAAAAGGGTGTACCATAGAAGAGGGAACAGTGAGAACAGTAGTGAAAGTTGCCATTTTTAAGTAAAAAACAGCTCTCATCAGCAAGCCTGTGCTGCACAACCCATGCTTCAACAGGCCCTTCATTGTGCAGACAGATGCCTCTAGGACAGGGCTGGGGTGCATTCTCTCTCGGGACTTTGTAGGAGAGGAACATCCAGTGATTTTCGCCAGTTGAAAATCTACACAGCTTGAGATGAGGTGCTGTTCCTCCAGTTTGCATGTGGCCTCACTCTTGCAATGGAGGCAGCCCAGGACAGAGAGCTCAGCATGGAGATGGGAAGAGGTTAAAATGGTTAGCGGCTGGGAGATACAGCAGGCCTTGACAACCGAGCACAAGTGCTCGGTGAAACGGTTACCAAGTCTAAACTGGATCTTGCCGATGTACAGAAGGCCACATTGGGAACGCTTGGATGCAGTAGATGAGGTTAGACGAGGTGCACGTGAACCTCTGTTTCATCTAGTTGGGGTCCTTAGATGGAGGTGAGGGAGGAGGAATAGAGACAGCTGTAACATCTACAGTTGCAGGGTATAGTACCTGGTGGTAGGGTGGTTTGGGTAGGAAGAGGTGAATGAACCAAAGAGCTGCAGATATAGCACATGTCCCTATACCTCCTCCCTCATGTCCATCCAGGGTCCCCAGCAGTCCTTCCAGGTGAGACAGAAGTTCACATACACCTCATCTACTGTATCCAGTGTTCCCCATGTGTGCTTCAGTTCAAGAAGAAAAAATCCATATGCTCTTGGCTCCACAAACTGTTTCATTTTGTGATGCATATGCATTACTATTTCTTTTTAATCTACACTCAGATTAAAGCAGCAAGCAGTCAATGGAAATACCTCCAGCCCTTCTTTTTATCTTTGATGGACAGAGTTTGATGTCATTTCTGCATTTTCACATTTCAGCCTTGGATTCTTGCTTCAAATTGAATTTTCTGTTCCAAATTTGTTTAGTTTAGTTTAGAAATACAGCGCGGAAACAGGCCCTTCAGCCCACAGAGTCCGCACCGGCCAGCAATCCCCGCATATTAACTCTATCCTACACACACTAGGGACAATTTTTACATTTACCAAGCCAATAAACCTACATACCTGTATGTCTTTGGAGTGTGGGAGGAAACTGAAGATCTCGGAAAAGAACTACGCAGGTCACGAGGAGAATGTACAAACTCCGTACTGACAGCAACCGTAGTCGGGATCGAACCCAAGTCTCCGGCGCTGTAAGCATTCGCTGTAAGGCAGCAACCGTAACAATGTGCACTACATTCTGACTTTTTTTAAAGTGCAATCAAATCATGCCAAATCAGCATTTTTCCCATCTGCATTCAGAATTGTTTGGAATCCAAGAAGTTTCCATATTTATATTTGTTCTGTGTGCTTTATTTTACCTGCCTGTGAAATGTTAGTGGAAATGTTGAGGGTACGTTATAATTGAAGCTTCCCATTGTTAAAATAAAACAGAATTTTCAAAGTAACAAGAAAAACTTGAAAGGGAGTAGTTAGAAACGTTTGATCCATTTGCCATTTCTCTCAGGCTTCTATATACTTCCAATTTCATCTTGAATGCTCTTTCTCCACTATGAGTGGGCTCTGGGATTTTAAGGGCTTGATGTTCCCAAGATTCCTCAGGGATCTTAAGCAAGATTCGTCAAAGAAGCTTTGAACAGAATCTTGAAATGTTTTTTCCTGCAAGCACTGGTGCATAAAATAGAGTGTCTGTTTGGAGCGTCTGGTGTCATGCTTGTAAACAAGATGGCCTGTCCAACACAGTTGGCGGAAAGAAACCAGGGCCTCATTGGTTTGTATGTTTGCCTGGAGAAGAAATTGATGTAATTCTCTTATCCTTCCAGTGAATTTGAAGAATTTTGTGGAGACGGCATTGATGATATTTCTTCAGTGCTTTGAGGTGCCCACTGCAGGAAGTTCAAGTCTCTTGTATATTTTGATGAGCACATTATGCTGTCTTGGAACTCAGACATGCAAAAATGCATATGATGATTGTACACTGCAACTCCACCACTGAGGTTTGTGCTATCTTGGTTCGGGAATACAGTCACTGTTTGTTCACTGATTGTAGGTTGTACAGTCTCCCATTAGTTTATCAGATTAGCTCCATTCGCATACAACATTTATTGTGAGATGAGATCCCATAGCAGCTAGCTAGATTGAGTAAAATATTGGGACAATGACGAAACCTTGTTTGACACTCGTCCTCATTGAGATTAATCCGTCATAGACCTGTTGGTCAGTACCATGGCTTAGAAGCAGTGGTGGGGCAAGCATAAGACAGAGATCAATTTCAGTAGGCAGTCAAATTTGAAGAGGATATTCCACTGTTTTTCTTGATTTAAAAGATGTTTGCATCATGCAGGCCATCATAGACACCAATAATTTTTGGACTGACTGCTACCTAATCTACTCTGGTATCTCCATCAAGCCCAAGATTATTACTGTCAACAGATACTGTACATTGCTCCAAGAGAATAAATGTTGAAGCTCTCAAGAACCATACAAAACAACTTTTCTCAGCATATCACAAAAACCTCCTCTGCACTCTCTCCAAATCTTCCACATCCTTTCTGCAATGCGGTGATCGAAACTGCATGTCATACTCCAAATGTGACCTAACCAAAGTCCTACAGAGCTGAATCAAGACTTCCCGACTCGGAAAGAACTGCAGATGCTGGTTTAAATCGAACGTAGACACAAAATGCTGGAGTAACTCAGCGGGACAGGCAGCATTTCTGCAGAGAAGGAATGGGTGACGTTTCGGGTCGAGACCCTTCTTCAGACTGATGTCAGGGGAGTGGGCAGGACAGAGATAGAATGTAGTCAGAGACAGTAAGACTGATGGGAGAACTGAGAAGGGGAGGGGATGGAGAGAGAGGGCTAGCGAGAGCTGTTTGAAGTTAGAGGTCAATGTTCATACCGCTGGGGTGTAAGCTGCCCAAGAGAAATATGAGGTGCTGTTCCTCCAACTTGTGCTGGGCCTCACTCTGACAATGGAGGAGGCCCAGGACAGAAAGGACAGATTGGGAATGGGAGGGAGAGTTAAACTGCTGAACAACTGTGAGATCAGGTAGGTTAAGGCAGACTGAGCGGAGGTGTTCAGCAAAACGATCGCCGAGCCTGCTCTTGGTCTTGCCGAAGTAGAGAAGTTGACACCTGGAACAGCGGATACAGTAAATGAGGTTGGAGAAGGTGCAAGTGAACCTCTGCCTCACCTGAAAAGACTGTTGGGGTCCGTGGATGGAGTTGAGGGGGAGGTAATGGGACGGGTGTTGCATCTCCTGTGGTTGCAGGGGAAAGTACCTGGGGAGGGGATGTGGTTTGGGTGGGAAGGGACGAGTTGACAAGGGAGTTGCTGAGGGAATGGTCACTGCCAAAAGCAGAAGGGAATAGAGATGGGAAGATGTGGCCAGTAGTGCGCTCCTGTTGGAGGTGGCGAACGTGTTGGTGGTTTATATGCTGTATGCGACGGCTGATGGGGTGGAAGGTGAGGACAAGGAGGACACTGTCCTTGTTGCGAATGGGAGGAGGGGGAGCAAGAGTGGAGTTGTGGGATATCAAGGTGAGCCTCATCTATAATGGAAGAGGGGAAGCCCTGTTTCCCAAAGATAGGTATATGGATGAGAAAGGAATGGAGGGTTATGGTCTGCGTGCAGGTAGATGGGACTAGGGGAAAATAATTGTTCGGCACGGACTTGTTGGGCCGAGATGGCCTGTTTCCGTGCTGTAATTATTATATGGTTATATGGTTAGTTAGAACATATCCGATGATCTTGTATGGAAAACCTCATCCTGGGCGCAGATGCGGTGTAGACGGAGGAATTGGATTGTCAAGTCAAGCCAATGCATTTCCAGTCATGTCAAGTCAATCCATTTCAATTCAAGTCAAGTCAATCCATTTCAATTCAAGTCAAGTCAAGTCATTTCAAGTCAAGCCAATCCATTTCAAGTCAAGCCAATCCAATCCATTTCAAATCAATCCATTTCAAGTCAAGTCAATCCATTTCAATTCGTCAAATCAATCCATTTCAAGTCAAGTCAAGTCAACTCATTTCAAGTCAATCCATTTCAAGTCAAGTCAATCAATTTCAATTCATTTCAAGTCAAGTCGAGCCAATCCATTTCAAGTCGAGCCAATCCATTTCAAGTCGAGCCAATCCATTTCAAGTCGAGCCAATCCATTTCAAGTCGAGCCAAGTCGAATCAATCGATTTCAATCATTAACCAATCATCATTTATTGCATACACATTGTGGGGTAACAATGCATTTATTGCAAGCACATTAAGGGTTAACCAATCATCATGTATTGCAACCACATTGCGGGGTAACAAAGCATTTATTGCAAGCACATGGTAGACTCACAGCAGAATGACAGTTGAGGCCTCTCCCTCACGATCTTCCAGAGTGACTGACTCGCGTCCAGGCATCCGAAGTTTTATACTCCTGATTTCCCCACTCCAGAAGTGGCATTACCTTCATCATACTTATTAACAGGCGTGAGGACCAATCAGCTGATCTCAAGATTTTTAAAACATTCATAACTTTTTTTATTTTTCAGCAATCGGAAAAATCCTTGTGGTTACTGCAGCGGAGAAGGACTGTGAGTAAGATGGCCACAATCATAGCGATATAGGGTAGCGTTTTTTCTAAAATCAATTAACAGCAGAGACAGGAAGTGGTCAAGATGAGACTTTTAGTTATATAGATGAATACTTCTTAATGTCATGGACAATCAAAAGCATTCCATATGTTTAGCAGCCTTGACGAATGACAATGCGGGAGGCTTGACTTTTTACTGTGTGTTAAATTTTTTTTTTTGCAGATTCATGATGGAGTCATTTCCTGGATGACCCATGTTATCCCATTACGCTGCCGAAGGTCCTGCAAAATATGTCCAGAATACACTTCAGTGGCATATTCCACAATGTGGTTCCGAACTAGATAAATTTAGGTAAAAAGGGGATATTGTTATAGAAATAATGGTGAGGGTTAATTATTTATTCAAGGTGTTCACTTTGCCCATTATAAATTATCAAAATGACCAGAATAAATAATAATAAATGATTGAATGATCAAACTTTAAAAAATATTTTGATCATTATCATTAATCAAATTCTCCAAGACAAATATTTTTTGAATAATCCCTTCCCTTTATTATCTTGAGAATTAATTGTTTCATCTTATCAGTCTTAGTACAAATGATGAAATATATAACATCTGATAAGGTGTTTAGGTTTCAACAATATACAAAGGACTAGTTAGGCACAAGAGGAAAACTTAAGAATAAAAAAATATGAACTACTATTAAATATGACCACATGCTTTAAGTGAAATTCAATTTTAATCCAGAAAACTCCAGTGAAACTGGCCTGTGAATGGATATGGTGGGCTGATGGCCTAGTTTTTACTATATGACTCTCAGACATTATCAGCCAAAGTCAAAGTTATCTTCCATTGGAATATGAGTTCTACAACGTAAGTTTTACGTGTGTTGTACGAAGCCTGAAAAAACGTCAGTTCAAGCCAAGTCAATCCATTTCCAATTGAGAATTGTAGATATTATGAGGAACCAATGACAAAGACTTGCTTATTTCAATATTCATGTGGGTATACAGATGAAAAAATATATAAGATGCCTGGAAAGGGAAAAAACACTGCCTACATATGAATATGTCCATGTTGGTTCCAAAAACCCAAACCCAATTATGAATTCCATATATAAAATGGACAGATCATTCACAACACATGTCCTGGCGAGAATAGGCTTGGAGAGGTTGCCGCTGAGCCTGGCGTCTGCTGAATCAGAAAAGGGGATGGAAGGAGACAGCGATGGTGTTGGACACTGGACAAGGGGCTCGGTGATAGGAATGGTGATGTCTTACCTTCTGCGCCCTCGGGGATGGCTACGGGAGCCCCCCCCCACCAGGGAACGAAGGCCAAAGAGAGCCAGGCGTGGAGAGGGACGATGGTTCACGGGACGACCGGAATGGAGACAGCTGCAACTGGGACTGTAAAATGGCACCAAAATGGCACCTTTAGCATTTAGACTCAGTGGGCTATTCTGCACTGACAGGGGTAATTATGCTTATGTACAGGGATAATCTTGCAGATCAGTATGCAATAAAATAATTTCATTCTATTTGGTACACATGGCAATAAAGAAACTATTGACCATTAACGCACATTATGTCCATCTTTCTGATGATCCTTAAAGAAACCACGAGTAATCTCAATGAAAACATCAAGGGCATTTTGAGCTTATATTTTTCAGTTCTCTTCCTGAGTCCAAAATTGAAACTCTGGTTTCTTGTACAATGGAAAATCAAGCACATGCAATTAAATGAAAATGAAACAACATAGGACCTTGCACAAAATGTTAACTTTTTAATATTGTTGCAGATAATGAAACACCAGATGAAACATATGTGCAAAGGCGGGGAAAACCATTGAAAATCAGAGTGTGGCACACAAAGAGAATCAAGGAAGAAAATAAATTGGTTCAATCATGGTCAAAATATTTTAACACAAATTTTTGTTATGTTCTGTCACATTGGTTTGTTAAATTACACAGCTTGGTTTTACACATTATAATTTGCAATTCTATAACAAATGTTTATGTAACCCTTGTGGTGTGCAGGAGGAAGCTAATCTCAACACTGAGAAGTGTAAAAGGTAATTTTTATTGGGGGAAAAAAATCAAATCACTAACTATTTTAACTATTTATTAAGATTTTAGTCAATAAAACTTTACCCAGATGTATGTGCTACAAAACTCACAAAATGGGAAGTATAAACATGGTTAAATTTAACTTTTGAATAAAGTAGCAAACATTAGAAATTATATTAAAGACACCCTTCCAGCTCAGCCATGATTACATCAATTTCTTTCAGCTGTTTTGAGATGTCTTCAAAGCACTCCCCAGTCTGGAATTCTATTCCATCTATTATGGTGCAATCTTCAGCACCTGTGGAATCCTTTAGTTCCATCTCTTCAGAAACTGTAACACTCGAGGTAAACAACTGAAAATATAAATAATTTTAGTTGACAAAATCCTTTTTTACTGAAGTCCTAAAATCAATGTGACAGATTTACATCCATTTGAAAAGCAGGATTAGGCTTTAGGGTCCCTCAACCTTGCTCTGCCAATTAACTAACTATGTCTCTTGTCTACTTCAGTTTAGTTTAGTTTATTGTCACGTGTACCGAGGTACAGTGAAAAGCATTTGTAGCATGCTAACCAGTCAACGGAAAGACATACATAATTACAATCGAGCAATCCACAGTGTACAGATACATGAGTGGAATATTGTGAATAACATTTAGTCCAATAAAGTCTGATCAAAGATAGCCCAGGGGTCTCCAATGAAGTAGATAGTGGCTCAGGACTGCTCTCTTGTTGTTTGTAGGATGGTTCAGTTGCCTAATAACAGCTGGGAAGAAACTGCCGTTGAATCTGGAGGTGGAGCAAAAAAACAAAACAAAAAAAAAACTTTTTTTTGGCCTTCCATCACAGCAATGTGATGGATGTTTATGTAAATTATGTTGTGTCTCGGGTCTATTTGTTTGTAATGTATGGCTGCAGAAATGTAATTTCGTTTGGACCTCAAGGCGTCCAAATGACAAATATCTTGAATCTTGAATCTTGCATTTTCATACTTCGATACCTCTTGACCAAAGGGAGAGAGAAGAAGAGGGAAAGGCTGGGGTGTGACTTTTCCTTAATTACGCTGGTAATCTTGTTAGGGCAGCCTGAGTAATGGAAGGGAGATTGGTTTGTTTCCTGCCAAAGCCCCAGCACGATGGCGCAGTGGTAGAGTTGCTGCTTTACAGTGCTTATAGTGCCAGTGACCCATGTTCAATCTTGGCCATGGGTACTTGTCTGTACAGAGTTTGTATGTTCTCCCTGTGACTATGTGGGTTTCCTCCCACACTCCAAAATTGAAACTCTGGTTTCTTGTACAATGGAAAATCAAGCACATGCAATTAAATGAAAATGAAACAACATAGGACCTTGCACAAAATGTTAATGTAAAGGAAGCTAGACGTTGTCCATAGTCCTTTAGCTAGATCTTTATTTAAACACCAATAACACACGTTCCAGTACTAACCACATCTGGTCTACACACGTACTGGAACCTAACAGGGAGGGAACATGCAGAGACTACAGTTATACTATAGAATGTGGGAGGGACAATATGCTAATGAGGTAGTTACATATATGGTTGCATGCATAACCATCTACATCCCTTCCCTTAAGATAAATAGCAGCAGCAGGCAATTATACAGACCTGCACATAATAACAATAATAGTCAGAGAACATCTTAAACTAAGCATAATCACCATACCGATCAGGAGCCCGCACAACTCTGCCAGAGCGGGTCCGTACACCACCCTCACTCCCCTCTCCCAAAGGCAAAGGCAGCAAAAATCGGGGGGACGGAACAGGCAGCAATGCAGGTCGGGGACTAGAGACCGGCGAGGCCAAAACCGAACCTGGAGGGGAGGACGAAAGAGAGGAACCGACAGGAGAGGACCTTGGGGAAAGAACAGGAGAGCCGAGATCAGGCTTCACAGGAACAGGAGCAGGTTGGGCAGGCGCTGGAACGACAGCAGGGGCACCTGGGATAGCCCGAGGAGGAAGAACAGGTAACGGAGTGGACGTGGACGGGAAAGAAACTGGTGGAGGAGGCTCACGGACAGCACACAAATGCTGGCGACTACGACGATATACAGTACCCTCGTAATCCACCAAATAGGAGCGAGGGGAGTCAGCCAACCCTACAACAGTAGCAAGTTTGGAAAAACCGGTAGGAGTCTGCATGCGAACCACCTGGCCCGCGGAGAGGGGAGGCAGAGGACGACAAGACTTGTCATGAGACCGACGCTGGATCTCATGGCGATGAGAGATGCGGCGGTGGACCGCCTCAGGGGAACGAACCACAGGAGTCAGGGATTGCTGAGAAATGGGCATAGGAGGACGAAGAACGCGAGACATGAGCCGTTGTGCAGGAGAACCTAAAACCCCATCGCGAGAAACATTACGTAAATTCAAAAGTCCTTGGTAGAAATCACAATTAGACAAGCGAGACTGTTCCAACAAAGTCTTAGCACTGCGCACAGCACGTTCTGCCAGCCCGTTGCTCTGAGGGAATTCCGGGCTGCTAGTGTAATGGGCAAAGTTCCACTTAGTCGCAAAGACAGCAAACTCAGCACTAGTAAACTGCCGGCCGTTGTCAGTTTGTAGCTTCACTGGAGATCCAAACGTGGCAAAGTGACGGCGCAGCTTACTGATGACCATCTCCGATGTGAGGGTAGGAAGAAGGTCCACATCAAACCAAGATGAATAAGAGTCAACAAGTACCAGATAGTTCTTCCCACGCCACTCAAAGATATCGGCGGCCAGTGAAGACCAGGGCATTTCAGGTGCCGGCTGTTGTAGTAGGGGTTGTCGTTGATGGTGAGGAGCCATGGAGTTGCAAGCAGCACACGCAGCAACCCGAGCCTTGATGTACTTGGCCATAGCAGGCCAATAGTATTGCCCTTGGGCATGTGCAACGGTGGCGTCTGCACCCGGGTGTCCGGAGTGTGCAGCAGTATAGTAGGCATCATACAACGAGGCAGGAATAACCACTTTGTGGCCCTTAATGACAATTCCATCCCGAAGTACAAGCTCGTCCCGAACAAGGAAGAACGGCCTCACGGCAGCAGGCAGGGAGTGTGGCTTGCAGGGCCAACCACGCAGAATAACAGCCGACAGCTGCTGCAAATCAGAGTCAGCAGCGGTGTGCTCAATCAGTGTCTGTAACTGCTTCGACGGGACAAAATTAACGTTGAGCACATGCAGATCAGATTGTTCATATGGATGCTGTACACAGGAGGACAAAGGCGCCCGCGACAGGGCATCAGCAACATGCATTTCCGTGCCCTTCTTGTACACTATGTCAAATTCAAAGCGTTGCAGCTGCAACATCATCCGCTGCAATCGGGCCGGGGCAGCATGAATGGGCTTATTAAGTATGGTAACCAATGGCTGGTGGTCCGTTTCAACTGTGAACCGCACACCGTAAAGAAAATCTCTAAACTTCGAACAGGCAAACACCACAGCCAGGAGCTCCTTCTCAATTTGAGCATACCTCTGCTCCGTGTCAGTCATTGTGCGAGAAGCAAACGAGACAGGCAGCAGAGAATCACCCTCGCAGAGCTGCATGCAGGCAGCACCGAGGCCAAAACGGGAAGCATCACAGGTCACGACAATCGGCAACTTGAGGTCAAAGAATCGCAGTACAGGAGTGTCAATCAGCTGCTTTTTTAAAGCGTCAAAAGACAGTTGGTGTTGTGGGCTCCAAGACCAGGCAACTTCCTTCTTGGTCAGAAGGCGCAGCGGCGCACTTAGCTCACTGAGGCGCGGGATAAACTTGCCCAAATAATTCACCATCCCGAGAAACCTTTGCAGACCTGCAACATCAACAGGTGCAGGAAACTCTGAAATAGCAGTGGTCTTGGCAGGGTCGGGCTTCAGACCCCGAGAGGTGAAAATGTGTCCGACGTAGGAGACCTCAGACAGCCGGAACCGGCACTTGGAGGGATTCAGCTTGAGGTTTATCTGACGAGCACGGTCGAGTACCCGGCGGAGATTACGGTCATGCTCCTCGACATCCCGGCCGTACACAAGGATGTCATCTACAATGATGGCACATGGGAGCCCGGCAAACAACTGCTCCATGGAGCGCTGGAAGACCTCGCTGGCGGAGCTGATCCCGAAAGGCATTCTGAGGAACTTGTACCTCCCAAAAGGCGTGGCGAAAGTGGTGAGGTCGGACGACTTGCTGTGCAGAGGAATCTGCCAGAAGGAGCTTCTGGCGTCAAGAACAGAAAACACGGTGGCTTGGCCCACCTGGGCAGCTACATCCTCGACAGTCCGCATAGGGTAGTGTGGTCTCTTGATGGCAGTATTCAGATCCTTCGGGTTGATGCAGACTCGAATCTCATTCTTGCCCCTCTTCATGGTTGCGACCATGGTGGACACCCAGCTGGTGGGCTCGCTGACAGCTTCCAGGACCCCCAGGTTCACCATCTTGTCGAGCATAGCTTTAACCTTGTCCTTCATTGCAAATGAGACCCTATGAGACGGACGGCACACTGGGGTGACAGATGAGTCAATGGCAATTTTGTATACGAGAGGCAGCTTCCCCAACTTGTCATCGAAAAGATCAGGGTATTCAGACACGGGGTCTAACTGCACCCTCACCTCATGAACAGTACTGTCAAACGCAACCAGGCCCAGATCCTGGCAGGCCTGATTACTTAGCAGAGGCACACAATCACAGTCCAAAACAAAAAACGATAAATCACGAGATGTCTTCTGCAGCTTGCAGTGGAAAGTTACCCTCCCCACAGGAGTCAGCTCCTCCCCACCATAAGCTCTCAGCACCGATCGATCAGCAGACAGTTGCTCATTATTCCTTATCTTGTGGAAGAGCTTTGTTGAGATAACAGAAACTTTCGCTCCAGTGTCCAATTTCGCCGTGAAGGTCTTGTTATTGACAGTGACTAGCACCGATGGATCGGGGAGGCGAGTCTGGTTGTGCAGCAGAGAGTAAACACTAGCATCCCCCATCGAAATGCTGGAGTCAGACTCGAGGGCGGAATCCTCCTCAGACTGAGAATCAAGGACATTGTCGATCCTTTGGAGATTATTGAGCACCTGGCGAGGTGGCCGAGCCACGTTCCCACGGGAACGGCACATGGACGAGAAATGGTTAAGTTTTTTGCAGTAGTTGCAGGCTTTTCCGATAGCCGGACAGGCAGCCTGTGGCAAGTGACCATATCCACAATTAGAGCACTTTCTGGCACCCTGGGGGCGGGGGACAAACTGGGGGCGAAACTGAGGTCTGGAATTACCGGGTGCCCTTCGTGGCACGGACACAGTGGCCACAGCGACGGTGCTGTTCCCAGAGCCTCTCTCTCCACTGGCCGGAGCAACGACCTCAGCTAGCCTGCAGGCATGCACAGCTTCATTTAACGTGAGATCAGGTTTCCGCATTAAATCAGTTCGCAGCTTTTGATCAAGCATTCCATTAACTAGTATGTCCCGCGTGAGCTCGTCACGTAACTCACCAAAACGACATCGCTGCGACAGGTGGCGGAGGTCTGCAATGAAACACTCCACAGGCTCCCCAGGCTGCTGCCTGCGGGAGAACAAACGTGTTCGCTCCAAGATACGATTTGAAGGCAGGTCACAGATTTCAGTAAATTTCCTCAGTAGACAGGCAGGGTCGTCAGGAGATTCTGCTGGCTCGACAACCTGGCCAGCCGCGTCCAGGACTGCTGGACGGTAGTCAAAGTGCCGAGCCCTCCTCATGGCATCCGGACCAGCGAGATTCAGCAGCAAAGATGCTCTGAGAGCAGGAGAGTCATTGTGGTGTGCGATGTTCACATAATGATTGTAGTCCATTACAAACGTCTCCCATCGCTCCGCGATGTCAGCATCGAAAACTAACGGGGAAGGCTTGCGACACGACGAAGCCATCCTTGCACACACTTACACGACAAAAGAATAAAAAAAACCCGATAAACAGAGGCGCAGATTTACACTGGCTGACACCATGTAAAGGAAGCTAGACGTTGTCCATAGTCCTTTAGCTAGATCTTTATTTAAACACCAATAACACACGTTCCAGTACTAACCACATCTGGTCTACACACGTACTGGAACCTAACAGGGAGGGAACATGCAGAGACTACAGTTATACTATAGAATGTGGGAGGGACAATATGCTAATGAGGTAGTTACATATATGGTTGCATGCATAACCATCTACAGTTAACTTTTTAATATTGTTGCAGATAATGAAACACCAGATGAAACATATGTGCAAAGGCGGGGAAAACCATTGAAAATCAGAGTGTGGCACACAAAGAGAATCAAGGAAGAAAATAAATTGGTTCAATCATGGTCAAAATATTTTAACACAAATTTTTGTTATGTTCTGTCACATTGGTTTGTTAAATTACACAGCTTGGCTTTACACATTATAATTTGCAATTCTTTGTAGGTTAATTGGCTTGGTATAAATGTAAAAATTGTCCCTACTATAGGATAGCGTTAGTGTGCAGGGATCGCTGGTCGATCTGAATTCTTCAGACCTATTATAGTTGGGTGGAGAAAACTGGATGAGAGAGATGAGGATGGAACAAAGTCAGGTAAGTGATAGGTAGATACAAGCGAGGGGGGGTTTTGATCGGTAGATGGGTGGACAAAGACCATTGATGAGAAGAAGACAAAAGGCAATTAAATAGGTAGAGAAGATGTGGAAAATGTGAAGCCAGAGGAAAACAAATAGCTTGAAGGGGATAGGGGACTGGGGAAGGGGATAGAAAGCAGAATTGTTGGGGAAGTGGAAGCACATCCAGTTGGCACAGAAAAGAGAAGGGAAAAAGGGCAATGTGGATTAGTTACTTAATATGGCCGAATATGAGATGCTGTTCCTGCAGTTTGGGTGTGGCCTCACTGTCAATGGTGGAGGCTCAGGATAGAAAGGTCAGTATGGGAATGGGATAGGGAGTAAAAATAATTAGCAACCATTTGAAACATTAACAATCTTTATGATTTATTTAAGGAATACCAATTATAAATTGCAAATACCCACCAGGAACTAATCTCAGAGGTTTAAATTTATTTAACCAATAATAAAATAACATAACCGGTTGAGAATTATTCTATTTATCCCCAGTAATCAAAGCCAAGTATCAGTCCTATGTTTAATATCTCATTGTTATCCCTACCTTGTTTTTCTGACCATATTTATTGCTATTCACTTGTTTTTCTGACATAACTGAACTAGCAAGTTTCTCCATTTTGTTAATTTGCTGCAGCATTTTTTCCAAATCCTGCAATAAATCTTCTGCTTGCAAAACATCTGCAAAAATATTTGTTGATTTAATCGCAAATGATAATAGTGTATCTATATGTTTGTAATTATTAAAACTTGATATTTACATTTAATTTTGAACTATCATATTTGATTAAGGTGCACATATGGAGATGAAGCATGAGTATTAATAAAAATGTGAATACTTAACATTGTTAACTGTATTACATTTTTAAGATATTTCTATAAATAATTGCATTTCATTGTAAAACATACCTTTTACTGGCCCATCACCTCTGCATCAGGAGATGATGGGCCTGTAAAAGGTCCTGTATTTCCGGACACATACTAGATATTTATGGAACTTCCTATGGGTGTATTTAAGGAACTATATATATAGAAAGCTCACATTTGACACAATCCTGGTAATCACCAAAGACAGAATAAACCATATGTCTCAGAAGCCTTGTCGTAATATGTCCTAAGATTTATTTAATCTGTCCAAAATGTGTAATCATTTCTATACATTTCTCACCTTTCCTTAAAATGATATAAAAGGAAGAAGTTTCAGAAAAAAAAAGATAGCAAGTCACGATAAAGGCAGAAAATAATGTTTTTGTTACAGAGCACCTCCGCGTTCTGGTTTATTACTAACAAAATAGAATTAAGGCTCTTCAAGCACTGCAGAAAGAGTTGCACGAGTTGATAAAGCACATCACCAGTATGTCTCATGTTCTCACACTCACACAATCATACATAGTATCTTGAAAGATATTTGTGTTTCCAAACTGACAACCATTATTTTCTATTTACAGTGCATTCAGAAAGTATTCAGACCCCTTCACCTTTTCCACATTTTGTTACATGCCTTATTTTAAAATGGATTAAATTCATTTTATAATCATCAATCTACACACAATACCCCATAATAACAAAGCGAAAACACGTGTATAGACATTTTTGAAAATTAATTTAATTTTAGAAAAATTAAAAATAAATAACTGAAATATCACATTTACATAAGTATTCAGACCCTTTAGTACTTTGTTGAGGCACCTTTGGCAGCGATTGCTGCCACGTCTTCTTGGGTATGACGCTACAAGCTTGGCTTGTATTTGGGTAATTTCTCCCATTCTTCTCTGCAGATCCTCTCAAGCTCTCTCAGGTTGGATGGGGAGCGTCGATACACAGCTATGTTCTGGTCCCTCCAGAGATCATCGATCGGGTTCAAGGACATTCACAGATTTGTCACAAAGCCACTCCTGTGTTGTATGGGCTGTGTCCATAGGGTCATTGTCCTGTTGGGAGGTGAACCTCCGTCCCAGTCTGAGGTCCAGAACGCTCTGAAGCAGGTTTTCATCAAGGATCTCGCTGTACTTTGCTCCGTTCATCTTTCCCTCGATCCTGACTAGTCTCCCAGTTCCTGCTGCTGAAAACCATCCCCACTGCATGATACTGCCACCACCATGCTTCACCAGGTATTGGCCAGGTGATGAGTGGTGCCTGGTTTCCTCCAGATGTGATGCTTGGCATTCAGGCCAAAGAGATCAATCTTGGTTTCATCAAACCAGAGCACCAGAAAAACAACCCTTTTGGCAAACACCAAGTGGGCTGTCATGTGCCTTTTACTGAGGACTGGCTTCCGTCCGGCCACTCTACCATAAAGGCCTGATTAGTGGAGTGCCGCAGATATAGTTCTCCTTCTGGAGGGTTCTCCCATCTCCGTAGAGGAATTCTGGAGCTCTGTCAGAGTGACCATCGGGTTCTTGGTCACTTCCCTGACCAAGGCCATTCTCCCCCGATTGCTCAGTTTGGCCAGGTGGCCAGCTCTATGAAGAGTCCTGGTGGTTCCAAAGTTCTTCCATTTAAGAATGACGGAGGCCACTGTGCTCTTCGGGACCTGCAATGCTGCAGAAATTGTTTTATACCCTTCCCCAGATCAGTGTCTCGACACAATCCTGTCTCGGAGGTCAACGGACAATTCCTTCATCTTCATGGCTTGGTTTTTGCTCTGACATGCATTGTCAACTGTGGGACCTTATATAGACAGGTGTGTGCCTTTCCAAATCATGTCCAATCAAATTAATTCACTACTGGTGGTCTCCAATCAAGTTGTAGAAATATCTCAAAGATAATAAATGGAAACAGGATGAACCTAAGCTCAATTTTGAGTATCATAGCAAAGGGTCTGAATACTTATGGAAATGTGATATTTCAGTTATTACTTTTTAATTACTTTGCAAACATTTCTAAACTCCTGTTTTTGCTTCTTCATTCTGGGGTATTGTGTGTAGATTGATGATAAAAAATGAATGTATTTCCATTTTAAAATAAGGCTGTAACATAACAAAATGTGGAAAAAGTGAAGGGGTCTGAATAATTTCTGAATGCACTGTATAATAGCAGTTTGTCAGGAAAAGACAATGGGTCGGAATAAGTAATCTCAGTGCATCATCTTTTATTTGCTATCAATGTTTGCGAGTACTGAGGGTTCAGGCGATATATTCAGGAATGTCATTGCATAATTTTTTGGGAGATGAACAAGTTCTGTTGGCAAAGAGGAGTGGTGCTAAACGGATGCATCTACTGTACTCCTCTTGTCATAATTGACCCTTCCAACTTTAAGCATGCATCAACATGATGACTCTATAAAATGGTACTGTGCTCCAATTATTATTCACTGTGAAAGGAAATTAGAAATCCTAACAAATTGAAATATTTTAGAGTTATACAGCATGAGAATAGGCCTTTCAGTCCTACTTATCATCCATGCTAACCAAGATGCCAAACTGAGTTTGTCTTATTTTCCTGCATTTGTCCCAGATGCCTCTGAACCTTTCTCTATATGGTAACCCCTGAGCTTCCTATGCTACAGGCGGAAAAAAAGCCCCAGTCTTCCGGGTCTCTCTTTGTAACTCAAGCCCTCCAATCCCAGTGACATCTTTGTGAAGCTTTTCTATACCCTTTCCAACTCAATTACATCCCATTCTACTAGGTGACCAGAATTGCACACAATATCAATCAGTGATGCGGTGAATGTGAACTGTACTGTGTAATGGTCGACTATTCAGCCAATCCATATACTAATTTGGAAGCAGACAGAAGCAGCCAATTTTAACAAGAATGATGTTGATTGCAAGCGGCTGTCCTATCCCTATTTCACTGATTAACTGAAAATGAGTTGTGACGACATGGCCCTTCAGGTGAGTTCACTTTACTGTGTGTGCCAGTGCACGCATTGCTGATCTGGCGTCATAACCAATGTCACACTGGTGGAGAACGCGGACATGAGTGCACTGTCTCCTCACACAATGGAAGGACTGATACAGCATTTATTTGAGACCGGCATCAAACAACAGCGAGTTGCCCGGGAACTATAGGAGGCAACCCAAGAGTTGACCCATAGGTTTGCCCTGGTAACAGCTTCATGCCAGTGAAGGCACACAGCCCAGGGATGCATAGAGAAGCATGCCCACAGCTCTGGGCTTCTCACTAAATAGTCTGAGCAGAATGACTTAGAAGCATTTTTTTTAAAAAACATATTTGGGCTAACTGCTGGGAGAGATGGGAGCATCAGAGTTGGTGCATATCCTGGCTCCATATCCTAGCTTTGACGCCCAGCCGTCTTATTCTTCACTGTGCCAGGCAGTGGTTGCAGGCTACAAAATTATCAAGAAGGAGGTCGTGCCCCACCTTGGCCACTCCCCTGTGGTTGCAGCACAGCAATTCCATGTCCGGACGTATCACCCCAATAAACCTCCCCGAGCTGAACTTGCCCAACTAAGGAGGCTTGCCACATGCTGGCTCCAGCCCCACCGGCATACCTCGGAGGAAGTTGTGGATCGTGTAGCAATGGAACATTATCCAAGGAGACTGCCAGCTGAGGACCAGCGTGCAGTGGCACAGCTACCCACCCCCGCCCACCCAAACTTATGAGGAAATTATTGACTGTGCCGTACATGCCCAGGCCATTGCTCAGGGTCCCCGCATGGGCAAAATCCACACTCAACACTGAGGGACGTGGGGCCCTGACTGTCCCAGCCAGCAGATAGGAAGGAATAGCATAAGCACCCCTCATGACCAGTATTCGAGGACAAACTCATGTTGATGGACCCAGGGTTCCCCTTGACCCTTTCCAAACCATTACATAGAAACATAGCAATAGGTGCAGGAGGAGGCCATTCGGCCCTTCAAGCGAACCACCATTCATTGCAATCGAGGCTGATCATCCCCAATCAATAACCCGTGCCAGCATTCTCCCCGTAACTCCACTAGCCCCTAGAGCTCTATCTAACTCTCTCTTAAAAGCATCCAATGATTTGGCCTCCACTGCCCTCTTTGGCAGGGAATTCCACAAAGTCACAACTCTTTGGGTGAAAACGTTCTTTCTCACCTCAGTCTTAAATGGCCTCCCCTTTATTCTAAGACTGTGGCCCCTGATTCTGGATTCGCCCAACATTGCTTGTCCAGTCCTTTTATAATTTTATATGTTTCAATAACATTCATTCTGACAGGCTGCACTATCCAAGGGGGCCAGAAAAAAGGACAGCCACCCCGAACATATACCCACTATATTAACAGCCAGCTTTATTAGACTCAGGCAGCTACATTACTCTGGTCCGCCCAGAACTGTTACACACAAGCTAGCAAATATCTGAGACTCTACCACTGGCACGTTGATATACACAAGTTCCAGCTACCCAGAAATATATTGCCATGAAGCAGCACAGACTGTCACTCACAGTAGAGGTGGTTAAAGGACTCCTGGCTCCACTCCTCATTGAACATGACTGTGCAGGGTTTGAAGATCTATTCGCCACCCACCAGAAGGTCCAAATTCCACATTCCCGGAGAAGATTCAAGGAACCCCAGGAGCCTTGTTCGCACCCAGTACACCTGGCTGAAGATGAACTGCAGGCCATGAGCAGAATGAAGGGAAGAGAATGTTGGTTAAGCAGATTTGTGAGCTTGAAGCAGAGTTGGAGAATGAATGGAATCAGCATGCACAGGCAGTCACCACAAGGGAGAAGTTGGAGATGGAACTCAAAGGCCTGGAAGCAAATAAAAGTTGTGACGAGGCAATTAAACAACTCCGTAGACTTCAGGCACATTTGAGATAGAAGATGTTCGTGTTTCCAGAGATTAGATTTTAACTCAGTCAAAGGAGAATGAAAAGAAGCTGAAGAATCATGAGGCAGAAATCTTGCAGCTTTATAAGGAATAGGCTGCTTCTGAGAAAAAAAACATAGCTGTGCAGAACAGAAACGTGACAGGTTGGCAGACAAAATTACAAATAGTACACCTGTAAAGTCCGCTCCCTTGGAAGTGAACTGTTATGTAGGGGCTCGTATTGTTCAGTTGGAGAAAGGGCTTAATCAAGAACAGAGCAGCATGGAGCTGCTCAGTGATGGATTCTGAAGGACCACAGTGCAGGTTGAAACTCTGAAGTCGGAGCTTGCTAGTGAGTACAGTGCTGGACAGAAGAGTGAAAATGCACAGGAACATCTGAAGTGCAATTTAAGAATGCAGAACCTCTCCCACCCTTTGGTTGGACATGTTAGAAATCCCGGGATCATCACTAAAGTGGGGAGCAGGTTGAGATGTAACGACACGTCCTCTTTAAGGTCTGCTCCGATGGCGGCCACAAGTAATCAAACCAAAGCCAGGTTCGATAAATGGTCCGTGGACCAATTAATCTGATTCAAGCCCTTATAAACCCAGGAGTCCAACAAGAGGGGAAGAGAGAGGAAGCTGTTGGGATGATTCTAAATGTGCTTGTTTGTTATTGGAAATAACCCCCATTGGGTGCGTTCATTGCTAATCTGGCATCATGACTGATGCCACAGTGCTTACAAACAGTTTCTGTAATTGGTTCTGTGCTGAACTGGAATCTGCAGAGCCAGTTCTCCTTCAGCAGATCAAAATTTGAACAGACAACATATTGTTGGGGATGAAGAATCCGGTATGGGTACATGAAGACTAACGTGGCAGGTATTCTTTCATTTTCAGGTATCACAACAAATGATCAACCTTCAATAAAATAATTTCATATATTCATAAACCATACAATAGTACAGCACTATGCAGTCTCTGCTGATCATGATGCAATTCTAAATCAATCCCATCTGCTGTCCCTTTGGTCTGCGATGTTCATGTGTCTGCCTAAATGCCAATTAAATAATACTATTGTATCTGCTTGTACCAACTCCATGGTACCAGTGTAAAAAAAAACTTGTATTGTAAATCTCCTTTTAACTTTCCCCTTCACCATAAAACTATGCCCTCTTTACTTTTGGCATTTCCAACCTGGGAAAAAGACTCTTACTACAACCGTATCTGTTATTCTCACGATTGTCTATACTTCTATCAATTCCATTAAGTAATTTATTGGAAGCAACTTTTTCTTACCTGTTCTGTCTACAGGTAGGAATAAAAGAGTTTCACGGAACATTTTTACCACGTACTTCAAAAACAGTCCCATTAATTATAAATCAATTTGCAAAACTCTACAACCTTTGTGTTACCATCTGAGCTTCTATGAAACATTGTAAGTGCTTTTTCTATCATTTTATATTTAATTGAGCATTCCTGTGAGTTTAAATATTCTAAATGGTTTAATTGAAAATGTGCTTTATTATTCTGGATGTAAGACAGTATTTTACATCCATATAACATTAAAATATAAACAAATTCAACATAGATGTTTAAAATACTTTTTTTAAGACATAAATTACAAATTCAGATGTCTGGCAATATCAAAGACATAACTAGGTCTTTTCTGCTGGATAAGATACAACTAAGTACTTTCCCGGAACTGCAGGATAGGTCCCTACATCTCCTTACTCACCTACATCCAGGGACCCCAGTAGCCTTTCCAGGTGAGTCAGAGATTCACATGTATCTTTTAGTGTAGTTTTGTTTGGAGATACAGCATGGAAACAGGCAGGCATTCACGCTAGGCTAACAGCCAACCCCACCCGACCTGCAGTGCCCTCGCTTCTCCTCTCTAATGTCCGCTCCCTGGACAACAAACTCGACGAACTGCATCTTCTCAGGACAACATACAAGGATATACGAGACTGCTGTGTGTTTGTTTTCACGGAATCATGGCTCCAAGGCAATATCCCGGACACGGCAATACAGCTGGAGGGAATGACATCATTCCGTGCGGACAGAGAGGCAGCTAGCTCTGGTAAGAGCCGAGGTGGAGGCCTGTGCTTGTACATAAACAAGGACTGGTGTGTGAACGCTACGATAGCCGGGAAACACTGCTCTCCGCTGATAGAATTCCTCATCGTGAAATGTCGGCCTTTCTATCTGCCGAGGGAATTCTCCGTTGTTTTTCTTGTGGCTGTATATGTTGCACCAAGTGCAAATGTAAATTCTAAGGCCAACGAAGCACTGGGAGCCCTGCATGACGCCGTCAGTGAGTTCCAGACCAAACATCCTGATAGCTTCATTGTGGTGGCCGGGGATTTTAATCACACCAGCCTTAAGACTGTGCTCCCAAAATTCAAGCAATATGTGGATTTTGAGACCAGGGGAGAGAACATCTTGGACTTGGTTTACACCAACACCCCAGAGGCTTACAAGGCAGCCCCACGCCCTCACCTGGGCCACTCGGACCACATTTCAGTGTTTTTAACACCAGCCTACAGACCTCTGCAAAAACAAGTCAGAGCGGAGAGAAAACACACCAGGGTCTGGCCAGAGGGAGCAGCCTCAGCACTGCAGGATTGCTTCCTGCACACTGATTGGGATGTGTTCAGGACAGCAGCATCCTATGATGACCTCATCAACATCGAGGAATACGCAGAGACTGTAACCAGCTACATTGCCAAGTGCACTGAGGATGTCACCATCATGAAAACTTTCACTGCACGTGGAAACGAAAAGCCATGGATGACAGCAGAGGTGCGCTCGCTGCTGAGGGCTCGTGATGCAGCCTACCGAGCCGGTAACACAGCCGCTCTCCGATCCACCAGGACTGCACTGGAAAAAGGAATCAGGGCAGCGAAACGTGCCTTCGCGGGGAAAATCCAGGGACACCTTTGCGACACAGGAGACACCAGGAGGATGTGGAAGGGAATCGAAACACTGACGGGGTACAAGGCTAGGCAGCAGGTAACCGACACGGACACTTCTCTCCCAGATAAACTGAACAACTTCTTTGCACGTTTTGATGCAGCAAACACCACACCCAAGAGGAGAGCCAGCCCCTGCCTACAAACCGACCAGCCAGTCCTGACCATAGACACAATGGACACACGGAGAATCCTGTCTAAGGTCAACCCGTGGAAAGCAGTCGGACCCGACAACATCCCAGGACGTGTGCTCAAGGAATGTGCTGAGGAGTTAGCAGATGTGCTAACAGACATCTTTAACATCTCCCTTAGTCAGGCCATTGTCCCCACATGCCTCAAAACTTCCACGATAATCCCCATAGCGAAGAAACCAGTGGTTGCCTGCCTAAATGACTACCGCCCTGTCGCCCTGACCCCAATAATAATGAAGTGTTTTGAACGCCTGGTGAAACCCCACATTACTGCCAGCCTCCCCTCATCGTTAGACCCCCTACAGTTTGCCTATCGCCCCAACCGCTCTACAGAGGATGCCATCTCTACCACGCTGCACACAGTAATCGCGCATCTGGAAAACAAGAACACATACGCCAGAATCCTGTACATTGACTTCAGCTCAGCGTTTAATACCATCATCCCACAGAGACTTGTGGAGAAACTAACCCTGCTGGGCCTCAACACCACCCTGTGTCACTGGATCTTGGACTTTCTGACAGAGAGACCGCAGTCAGTCCGTGTTGGCAAGAACACTTCAGGCTCGATCACGCTGAGCACCGGCTCCCCTCAAGGCTGTGTGCTCAGCCCGCTGTTGTTCACACTGCTCACACATGACTGTGCTGCCAGATTCAGGGAAAATAAAATCATAAAATTCGCGGACGACACTACAGTGGTGGGACTCATCAGTAGAGATGACGAAACAATGTACAGGGAGGAAGTAGAACAACTGGTGGACTGGTGTGGCAAAAATAACCTAGAATTGAATGTCGACAAAACTAAGGAGATGGTTGTCGACTTCAGGAGGGCGCAGCCAAAGCATACACCCCTCAACATCAGTGGCACTGCAGTGGAGAGAGTGGAGAGCATAAAGTTCCTCGGTGTGCAAATAACGGACAGCCTCACCTGGTCCAGGAACACCACTGGGACCGTCAAACGGGCCCATCAGCGACTGCACTTCCTGAGGAAACTAAAACAGGCCTCACTCCCCACCAACATCCTCAGGACTTTCTACAGGGGCACGGTGGAGTCTGTACTCACGTACTGCATAAATACGTGGTACTGCACCTGCAACTGCTCGGACAGGAAGGCTCTGCAGAGGGTAGTGAGGGGAGCAGAGAGGATCATTGGCGTCTCCCTACCCTCGGTACAAGAACTGTTCCAGAGCCGCTGTCTGAAGAAAGCACAGAGAATTGCCAAGGACAAACTGCACCCCCTCCACACACACCTGGATTTCCTGCCATCAGGCAAGAGATATCGAAGCATCAAAGCCCGGACTACGAGGCTGCTAAACAGCTTCCTACCACAGGCTGTGAGGCTGCTAAACAGTCACTCTGCACCCACAGTCACTTGACATGACTTTGCGGCTGGCACGGACACTTTAATACTGGCACTGGCCACTCAAATCAGCGGCCCCGGACATTTTTTATGATTGGTTTATTGTATTTTAACATTGTGTTTTTTTTACCTGCTTTTAACTATTTATACTGTTCCATCAGGGACTGGATTGTTTTTTAGTGTTATTATGTGTGAAGTGTTTTATATTTCATGTGCGATGCTCCGCTATTCACTGAGAAACGTCTTTTCATTTTGCACTGTAACAACTGTTGCTTGCAAGATGACAATAAAGGTTGATTGATTGATTGATTGATAAAGGATGAGGTTAGGAGTGCTTAGAGGTTCACAATAAAATAGATTGAAGTCAGCATGGCTTTGTGAAGGGGAGGTCTTGCTTGTCAGATTTTCTTGAATTTTTGAAGAAGTAAATAGTGGGACAGACAAAGGAGAGTTAGTAGATGTTGTTTACTTAGAATTTCAGAAAGCCTTTGATAAGGTGACACACGTTGGGCTGCTTAGAAAGATGAGAGTCCATGGTATCAAAGGGCAGACGCTAGCATGGATAGCAGGTTGGCTGGACAGCAAAAGACAAAGAGTGGCAATAAAGGGGGCTTTATCTAGTTCACTGCCAGTGACTAGTGGAGTTTTGCAAGGGTTGATGCTGGGACCACTACACTTCACGTTATATATTAACGATTTGGACGAGTGGATTGAAGGCTTTATGGGAAAGCTTGCTGATGAAACAAAAATATGTGGAGGGGCAGGTAGTGTTGAGAAAGCAGAGACTCTGCAGCAGGACAGTGGGCAGAGATGTGGCAGATGGAATATAGTGTAGCAAAGTGTGGAGACATGCATCTTGGTAAAGGCGTAGACTATTTTCTGAATGGGGTGAAAATCCAGAAATCATAGGTGCAAAGGAACTGGCGAGTGCTGGTGCAGGGCTCATCTCGGTGGGGGACGAGCCAGCATATAGTCAAGAGTCAAGAGTCAATTTAATTGTCAGGGACGAAGGGACGAATATACAGGGACGAAGTACAGCGACTGTCAGAGTGGTGTTCAGTAAATAACCCGACACTGAACACAACCAAGACAAAGGAGCTAATACTGGACTTCAGGAGGAAACGGGACGCGGACCCGGCCCCGCTCTGCATCAATGGGGCATGTGTGGAAACGGTGCAGACTTTCAAATTCCTAGGAGCCCTCATATCCGAGGACCTCTCCTGGTCGGCCAACACCACTGCAACTGTCAAGAGAGCACAACAGAGACTCCACTTCCTGAGACTGCTCAGGAGGCACAACACCAAGAAGAAGCTGCTGGTGACCTTCTACCGGGCGACCACTGAGAGTCTACTGACATATTGCATGTCAGTGTGGTATGCTGGCTGCTCAGCTGCAGATAAGAAAGCGCTCCAGAGAGTGATAAAAACAGCAGAGACAATCACCGGCTGCCCACTGCCATCTCTGGAAGATATTGCCACCTCACGCTACCTCAGCAGAGCCACTAAAATCATCAAAGACTCCACACACCCCAGTCACCACCTTTTTGAACTGTTGCCCTCTGGCAGGCATTACAGGTCAGCCAAAACACGCACCTCCAGACTCAGCGACAGTTTCTTCCCCAAAGCAATCTTCACACTCAACATGAAAAAACACTGAGTATTATTCATGCTGCACTCATCCATGCTGCTACCCACCATGTACAGTACTGATTACTTACTTATTTTAATACCTAGTTTTTAACATTGTTTTTAAATTGTGTCCTGTGTTTTTATGTTTGTATATTATGCACCAATGGAGTGGCAACAACAATGTTGTTGTATGCAGTGCTTACAATGACAAATAAAGGTATTTCATTTCATTTCATCAGGATTTCCAAATTGTTAATCTGCAAGTCAAATCGGTAGCAAAGAAAGCAAACTCAATGCTAGCATTTATTTCAAGAGGGTTTGTATACAAAATTAGGGATGTAATGTTACGGCTCTATAAAGCGCTGGTAAGGCCGCATTTGGAATATTGTGTGCAGTTTTAGACATCATATCTGAGAAAGGATGTGCTGGCTCTTTAGAGAGTCCAGAGGAGGTTTACAAGAATGATCTCAGGAATTAGTAAGTTAACCTATGAAGAGCATTTGTCGGCACTGGGCCTGTACTCTCTGGAGTTTAGAAGAATGAGGGAGATTTAATTGAAACATAAAAAATAGTGAAAGGCTTGGATAGAGTGGATGTGGAGAGGATGTTTCCACTAGTGGGAGAGTCTAGGACTAGAGGTCAAAGCCTCAGAATTAAAGGACGTTCTTTTAGGAAGGAGATGAGGAGAATTTTCCCAGTCAGGGAGTGGTGAATCTGTGGAATTCTTTGCCACAGAAGGCTGTGGAGGCCGTCTGTGGATATTTTTCAGGCAGAGATAGATAGATTCTTGATTAGTACAGGTGTCAGAGGTTATGGGGAGAAGGCAGGAGAATGGGGTTAGGACGGATAGATAGTTGGGCTGGAGTTGGCGCTTCTTCACACAAAGCGTTGCAGCAACTTAGCTGCGTCTCCACCCCGGCTGCAAGCCCGGCCCGACACCTCTGGCCGCCCCCGGACAGGGACGGAACATCTGGGAGGGAACAAGGACGGCCCGGCAGCAACACAATAGATCCGGGCCTGACACCGACCATGGACGAGCACGATCTTGCTCACTCACCAAAGCATAAAGCATTAAAAAAGACAAATTAATCAGCTTTTTATAAAGGAACATTAAATACAACTATTTCATAGTTTGAAAGCAATATTTTCTTACCGAGAAGAATCAATGTTGGAAAAAACTGAAGAAATGAAGGTCCACTGCACTGCTTTCCAGGGCTGTTTATGCATAGTGACCTTTGACCTGGGCATGCGCAGGCGGAATACCGAACTCGTTTATTCATTTGAATAATTTGAATAATGATACCAAAGTTATAAATTTGCTGGGGAAACAAAGATAAGTCAGAAAGTAGACAGTAAGGAGGCTACAATGGGGCCTGATATCAAATAATGATGAGACGTAGTATAGGAAGGAGATTGAGAACCTCATAACTTGGTGCCAAGACAACAACCTTTCCCTAAATGTCAGCAGGGCAAATGAGATTGTGATCAACTTCAGGAAATGAAGCACTACACATACCCTGGTATACATTGATGGCACCAAAGTAGAGATGGTTTAAAGCTTCAAGTTCTTAGGAGTAAATATCAGCAGCAACTTGTCCTGGACCAGCCATATCGAAGCAAAGATCAATAAAGCACACTAACGCATCTACTTCCATAGAACACTTGGGAAGTTCAACATGTCCCCAACAACACTCATGAAATTCTACAGGAGCACCATAGTATTTTATCGGGATACATATGGTTATGGAAACAGCTCCATCCAAGATTGCATGATTGTAGAGATTTGGACGTGGCCCAGACCATAACACAAACCATCCCTTGCATTGACTTCACCTCCATGTCATGCTGCCACCGCAAGCCCACCAGCATAATCAAGAATGAGTCGCACCGTGGTCACGCCCTCTTCTCCCCTCTGCCATCAGGCAAGATGTATCGATGTATGAAAATACATACCAGCAGATTCAAGGACAGTTTCTTCCCAGCTGTTATCAGGCAATTGAACCAGACAACTTTAGAGAGGACAAAGTGGTTACTTTTTTCTGTTTATATCGAAGTCTCATGATGAGACTGCGTGAAGAACCCGCCAGCCCGCATGCGCGTCAATACGTCGTCGCATGGCATGGGACTCGGAGGCATTCAAAAATGCTCCGGCAGGTAAGCTGTTTTTGTTTTCAGGAATGGCCCACTGGCTCTGAAAATAGATGCAGCAGACTCGGAGAGGCTGACAGGCGCGACCTGTACAGCTACCGCCGTTGAGGCTCCGGAAGGGAGCAGGCGGTTGGCCTTGGAGTAACTTCCACCAAGGCTCCGAAGGAGCAGCCTGTCGCACCCGCTCGGAGTAGCTGGCAGGCGCGACCTGCACAGTAAGCTCCACCAAGGCTCCGAAGGAGCAGCCTGTCTCACTGGGATCGGAGACGCTGGCAGACGCGACCTGCACAGCAACCTCCGTTTAAAGCTCCGAAAGGGAGCAGTTTGGCAAGCGTGGGGCCGAAGATGTGAACAGGCACAGCGTGCAAAAGGAACCACCCTGAAGCTCTGATAAGGAGATCGACCCGGGCTCGGAGACGCTGGCAGGTAAGGTCCGCTTACTAACCTCTGTGAAAGCTTTGAAATGGAGCAGCCTGGCGACCTGGGCTCAGAAACACTGGCAGCATAGTCTGTATAGTACCTTTCACTGGCTCTGAAAAAGAGCACGTTGGCGACCCGGGCTCAGAGGCGCTGGCCGGTTGGGCTACACAGCAACCTCTGAAAGTTCCGAAATGGAGCAGCTTGTTGGAACCAGGCTCAGAGATGCTGGCAGGGTGGCCTGCACAGCAACCTCTGTGAAAGCTTCCAGAAGGAGCAGCTTGTCTACCCTGGTTCAGGGTAGACCAACTTGAAACGGTCTGTCCAAATGGATCATATTGGCCAGGGAAGCACTGCCTCAACATCTATGATTGAGGTTATCAGGCTGCCCACAAGAGTGAGGAAGGTGCATTTCAGTGATCAGAGGCAGTAAAATTCAGATATTTGAGGAAATCTCATGTTCATTGATGTTCGTTCGAGGCAGAGAGTTTGAGGATTCCCTCAACACATGCTAAATTCATTCATCTCGGCTAAAAAGAGTTTCCAGCACGCTGGAACATCATTTGCCATCCTCTCAGGCATAGGTAAACCAGTAAAGGCCAAACTGGCATGTAGCATTTTTACCTGACTTGCAGGTTCGTGTAGTAAAAAGTAAATAAATCTATATTACTGAAAGTAAGATCTTGACCACTTCCTGTTTTTCTGTTTCATGATTTTTGAAAAAACGCTGCCACTTACGGCTGTGATTTTTGACCATCTTACTAAGAGTCCCCCTCCACTGCGCAGGACAAGGGGATTTTTCCCATCGATGAAACATAAAAGAGTTGTGCCTCAGTCAGTCTCTCCAAGATGGGGAAAGTGAGAGGATCATGTCTCTCAGTTTGAGCTGTGAATAACACTGAAAACATGTCTACTAAACTGTGAGTATGGTTTTACTGACCTTGAGTGCCCTTAATGTGGTTTGAAAATGAAAATGTGGTTGGTTTGAATTAAAAAGCACTGCAAATGGTCGGTGGGGTTTTGGGTTGAAGTAAAAAGCACTGCAAATGGTTGGTAGGGGGTTTTGGGTTGAAGTAAAAAGCACTGCAAATGGTTGGTTTAGGGTTTTGGGTTGAAGTAAAAAGCACTGCAAATGGTTGGTTTGGGGTTTTGGGTTAAAGTAAAAAGCACTGCAAATGGTTGGTTTGGGGTTTTGGGTTGAAGTAAAAAGCACTGCAAATGGTTGGTTTGAGGTTTTGGGTTGAAGTAAAAAGAATGCAAATGGTTGGTTTGAGGTTTCGGGTTGAAGTAAAAAGCACTGCAAATGGTTGGTTTGGGTTGAAACCGCAGAGCTCCAGAGGGGAATGAGGAGGGGGTGGGAGTTGGGGATGGAAAGAGGCCAACTGGAAAGAACAACGGGAGAAGCAGGCGGGATCGATTGAGCGTTGAGCGGACAAGGCCACCACTGATAGCAAGAAACAGCAGCCGGTTAGAGGGGAGAAAGTCCCATGGTAAGTCCCACGGTATTTGAGAAATATAAAAGTGGATAAGTCTCCAGGTCCGGACAGGATATTCCCTAGGACATTGAGGGAAGTTAGTGTATAAATAGCAGGGGCTATGACAGAAATATTTCAAATGTCATTAGAAATGGGAATAGTACCGGAGGATTGGCGTACTGCGCATGTTGTTCCATTGTTTAAAAAGGGGTCTAAGAGTAAACCTAGCAATTATAGACCTGTTAGTTTGACGTCAGTGGTGGGCAAATTAATGGAAAGGATACTTAGAGATAATATATATAAGCATCTGGATAAACAGGGTCTCATTAGGAACAGTCAACGTGGATTTGTGCCTGGAAGGTCATGTTTGACTAATCTTGAATTTTTTGAAGAGGTTACTCGGGAAATTGATGAGGGTAAAGCAGTGGATGTTGTATATATGGACTTCAGTAAGGCCTTTGACAAGGTTCCTCATGGAAGGTTGGTTAAGAAGGTTCAATGGTTGGGTATTAATGGTGGAGTAGCAAGATGGATTCAACAGTGGCTGAATGGGAGATGCCAGAGAGTAATGGTGGATGGTTGTTTGTCAGGTTAGAGGCCAGTGACTAGTGGGGTGCCACAGGGATCTGTGTTGGGTCCACTGTTGTTTGTCATGTTGTGGATAATGAAGTAGATTTTGAAAGTCTACAGAGAGATTTATGCCAGTTGGAAGAGTGGGCTGAAAGATAGCAGATGGAGTTTAATGCTGATAAGTGTGAGGTGCTACATCTTGGCAGGAAAATCAAAATAGGACGTACATGGTAAATGGTAGTGAATTGAAGAATGCAGGTGAACAAGGGGATCTGGGAATAACTGTGCACAGTTCCCTGAAAGTGGAATCTCATGTAGTTAGGGTGGTAAAGAAAGCTTTTGGTGTGCTGGCCTTTATAAATCAGAGCATTGAGTATAGAAGTTGGGATGTAATGTTAAAATTGTACAAGGCATTGGTGAGGCCAATTCTGGAGTATGGGTACAATTTTGGTTGCCTAATTATAGGAAGGATGTCAACAAAATAGAGAGAGTACAGAGGAGATTTACTAGAATGTTGCCTGGGTTTCAGCAACTAAGTTACAGAGAAAGGTTGAACAAGTTAAGGCTTTATTCTTTGGAGCGCAGAAGGTTAAGGGGGGACTTGATAGAGGTCTTTAAAATGATGCGAGGGATAGACAGAGTTGACGTGGATAAGCTTTTCCCACTGAGAGTAGGGAAGATTCAAACAAGGGGACATGACTTGAGAATTAAGGGACAGAAGTTTAGGGGTAACGTGAGGGGGGACTTCTTTACTCAGAGAGTCGTGGCTGTGTGGAATGAGCTTCCGGTGAAGGTGGTGGAGGCAGGTTAGTTTTTATCATTTAAAAATAAATTGGATAGTTATATGGACGGGAAAGGAATGGAGGGTTATGGTCTGAGCACAGGTATATGGGACTAGGGGAGAATACGTGTTCAGCACGGACTAGAAGGGTCGAGATGGCCTGTTTCTGTGCTGTAATTGTTATATGGTTATATAAGAGAGCGCTACAACGCGAGGGGCTACAACGTGAGCTACAACAACAGCCGTGTCACCAGACCATGCAGTGGGTGCACCATGAAAGTCGAGAGTGGGTTCGGAAGTCAGGGCTCTAAAAGGCCGGGAGTGGGTCAGCAGGTCATTGCATTTACATTCAGTTTACATTTTATATTTGTTTTATTTACGTTTCTGGCACTCCATGGTGCATTAGAGAATGCCAGGCGTTTTTTTAGCAGGCCAGGGGTTTGATTGTTGTTTCATTATCATGTCACCTCTGTTGGTCCAGATACACAGATAATCCAGAAATACTCTGGAACCGAGGGTGCCGGCAAATTTGTTCAACCTGTACTGTTATTAAATGTCCCATAAGATAATTATGGGATTTTCAAAACAACAGTCAGGTTTCCCTGCATTGCATTGCATACCATTGCATTGATCCATTGATCCAAGATTTCATATATTAGCCTCACAGTTCCAACATCTGCAGCTAATCCCGAGAAGGACATATACACATAACAATGAACCCTCTTCCAGCTAACAATGCTGTTACTCCAAGAATGAAAACTGCAAAGATAGAAAATAGGAGAGTCAGAAGAACAATGCCTACCAGAGGCCTTTATTTTAAAAGATGGTCAAGGATATCATCCAAGACTACAGCAGATTTCCTGCCAGATGTCAAGGTCTGGAAATTTGCCTGATTTTGCACTAATTAACATTAAGCCTATGTTCAACAGCACAGCACTATTTTTGAGGAGAGGATTTCTAGACCGAGATCTACTGAAAGACCAAGAGTCAGGTAATAAAAAATCTCATAGAGCATGGTCAAACTATTTAATTCCAATACAAAGGTTTATTGGTCCTATTGTTCAGTCTTAGAAACATAGATGTTCATGGCTGATCATCTAAAATCAGTTCCTACCTTTCCCCCATATTGCTTGATTCCTTTAGCCTTAAGCTAAATCGAACTCTCTTGAAAACATCCAGTGAATTGGGCTCCAATGCCTTCTGTGGCACAGAATTCCAGATTCACAACTCTCTGGGTGAAGAAGTCTTTCCTCATCTCAGTCCTAAATGGCATACACCTTATTCTTAAACTGTGATCCCTGGTTCTGGAATCCCCCAACATCAGCAACATTTTTCCTGCACCTAACCTGTCCAATCCTTTAAGTATTTTATATGTTTCTATAAGATCCCCTCATTCTTTTAAATTCCCGTGAATACAAGTCCAGTCGACCCATTTTCTTTCATCGTATGTCAGTCCCACCATCCCGGGATTTAACTTGGTTAACCTACACTGCACTCCCTCAATAGTACTAATGCTCTTCCTCAAATTAGGAGACCAAATTGCACACAATACTCCAGGTGCGGTCTCACCAGGGCCCTGTACAATTACAGTAGGACCTCCTTAGCTTTCTTTACTGCCTACTGTACCTGTATGCTTACTTTCAGTGACTGATGTACAAGCAAACCCAGGTCTCGCTGCACCTCCCCTTTTCCTAATCTGACAACATTCAGATAATAATCTGCCTTCCTGTTCTTGCCACCCAAGTGGATAACTTCATATTTATCTACATTATATTGCATCTGCTATGCATGTGCCCATTCATCCAAACTTTCCAAGTCACCCTGCTGCCTCATAGCATTCTCATTACAGCTGACACTGTCACCCAGCTTTGTGTCATCCGCAAACTTGGAGATGTCACATTTAATTCCCTCATCTAAATCGTTAATATATATTGTAAATAACTGGGGTCCCAGCACCGAGCCTTGTGGCACCCCACTAGTCGCTGCCTGGCATTCTGAAAAGGACCCATTAATTCCTATTCTGTTTATTGTCTGCCAACCAGTTCTCTATCCGTCAATCTCCCACCCCCAACACCATGCACTCTAATTTTCCACACTAATCTCTTGTGTGGGACCTTTTTTGTCTTGTTTTGGTTAAGTTTTAGTTTGTTGGGTTGTGTTAGAGGGGGTGAAACATGTTCTCTGTCTCTTCCTTCGGGGGAATGCGACTTTTTCGTGTCGTATCCCCCTTCTCTGCCTCCATCTGCGCTGAGGCCTAATGGCGGAGCTGGCGGCCTCCAACCTGTGACCGACCCCGAGGCTCCGGAGGCAGAGCCAGCCCGGCTTGCTGGTGCGGCGTTCTGGCTTTCGGCAGCGGCCTGGAGCTGATGCAGTGGGGCTCGGAGCTGAGACTGCGGGACCTGGAGCTGGGGCAGTGGCCTGGAGCTGGGGCGGCTGCCCGGAGCTGGGGCAGCGGCCCGGAGCGGAGACTGCGGGACCTGGAGCGGAGACTGCGGGACCCGGTGCTGGGGCGGCGGCCCGGAGCTGGGGCGGCGGCCCGGAGCGGTGGTGGCGGCCCAGAGCTTGGGCGGCGGCCTGGAGCTGGGGCGGCGGCCCGGAGCGGAGACTGTGGGACCCGGAGCTGGGGCGGCGGCCCGGAGCGGAGACTGTGGGACCCCGGAGCTGGGGCGGCCGCCTGGAGCGGAGACTGTGGGACCCGGAGCTGGGGCGGCGGCCTGGAGCGGAGACTGCGAGACCGGAGCTGGGGCGGCAGCCGGGAGCAGGGGCGGCGGCCCGGAGCTGTGGCGGCGGCCTGGAGCTGGGGCGGCGGCCCGGAGCGGAGACTGCGGGACCCGGAGCGGCGACTGCGGGACCCGGAGCTGGGGCGGCGGCCTGGAGCGGAGACTGCGAGACCTGGAGCTGGGGCGGCAGCCCGGAGCTGATGCTGTGGTGGGCCGTCTCGGAGCGGAGATGGTGTTCCGGCTTTCGGCGGCAGCGACATCACCACGGAGGTCCGCTGGACTGGAAAGCGGCATCTTCGGCCTGGATCGATCGCCTCAGCGCAGCGGGAGAACAAGGAGGGAAGAGACGGAGACCAAGACTTTGCCTCCATCCAAGTGAGGATGTGCTTGGTGAACTCACTGTGGTGGATGTTTAATTTGTGTTTATTGTATGTTTTGTTATTATTGATTCTGTATATGACTGCAGGCAACATAATTTTGTTCAGACCGTAAGGTCTGAATGACAATAAAGGATCTATCTATCTATCTATCTATCTATCTATCTATCTATCTATCTATCTATCTACAAAGGCTTTTTGAAAGTCGAGATACACCACATCCACTGGCTCTCCCTTATCCATTCTACTTATTACATCCTCAAAAAATTCCAGAAGATTAACCAAGCATGATTTCCCCTTCACAAATCCATGTTGACTTTGACCAATCCTGTCACTACTTTCCAAAGGCACTACTAAAACATCTTTAACAATCGATTCAAGCATTTTCCCCACTACCGATGTTAGGCTAACTGGTTTGTAAGTCCCTGTTTTCTCTCTCCCTCCTTTCTTAAAAAGTGGGGTTACATTGGCTACCCTCTAGTCCACAGGAACTAATCCATAGTTGAAAGATCATTGGAAAAATGATCACCAATGCATCCACGATTTCTTGTGCCACCTCTTTGAGTACTCTGGGATGCAGACGATCAGGCCTGGGTATTTATCTGCCTTCAGTCCCAACAGTTTACCCAACACCATTTCCTGACTAATGTGGATTCACTTCAGTTCCTCCCTCCCACTAGATCTTTGGTCCCCTGGTACTTCTGGTTGATTGTTTGTGTCTTCCTTAGTGAAGACAAAACCAAAGTAATTGTTTAACTGATCTGCCATTTCCTTGTTTTCCATTATAAATTCACCTGTCTAATAATTGTAAAGGACCTATATTTCGCTTCACTAATCTTTTCCTTTTTACACATACAAAGTAGCTTTTAGAGTTAGTTTTTATATTCCCCACAAGCTTTCTTTCATGCTCTTTATTCCCCCTCTTAATTAACCCCTTTGTCCTCCTCTGTTGAGTTCTAAATTTCTCCCAGTCCTGCGGTTTGCTGTTTCCTCTAACCAATTTATATGCATTCTCCTTGGATTTAACACTATCCATGATTTCCCTCATCAGCCATGGTTGAGCCGTCTTCCCAGTTTTATTTTTTCGCCATACGCCAACAATTTTTGGAGTTCATCCACATGGTCTTTAAATCTTTGCCATTGAATCTCCACTGCAACAGTCCCAATCCCATCTCATACCTTCAAAGTCTCCTTTCTTTAAGTTCAGGACTCTAGTCTCTGAATTAACCGTGTCACTTTCCATCCCAATGCAGAATTCTACCATATTATGGTCACTATTGCCAAACGGGCTTTGCATAACAAGATCGCTAACTAATTCTTCCTCATTACACAATACCTAGTGTAGGATGGCCTGTCATCTAGCTGGTTCTTCTACATATTGGTTTAAAAAAACATCCTGTATACATTCCAGGAAATCCCCCTCCTCAGCGCTCCTACCAATTTGGTTAGCCCAACCTATATGTAGATTAAACTCACCCATGTATGTCTTGTATGGGTTAAACATATAAGCCACTTGATTTGCTTTCAGGCATGAAAACCAGGAGCAAAACAGTTGTTCGTTCAAACTTGCTCACTCTGCACTGCTTGCTTAACAGACTTGTTGCTTTTCCCGTGCTATTTAATTTATGTGATTCTCATCACCCTACCCTCATTTTTTAGAATATGGTTCATCATATTTTGAGAAGGATTTCTATGTTTCTCTGATTCCTCTTTAATAATATTTAGTCATTCATAGACATGTCTCTCAAAGAGAGGCTGACAGATGGAAGACCCAATAATAACCACAGTAAATTTCACAAACTTTTCTGTCATTTGCTACTACTCAAAAACAATACATACCCTTTGTTTTACTTGCCAATGTGTCATTTTGATGAATTATTGGTGAAGAATCCTGTGTGGCTTTTTGAAGTTTCCTAAACATACAAATAACATCGTATCTATGCAATATATACTTTGAATATCATAAAGTATAAACCTAAAATGTGATATTCAAAATCTGATCCAAACTTTTATTTTAAAGCAGATAACAAGCCTCTTCAGAAAATATTTCAAAGTCAACAATCGTTTTTGATCAATAATGCAAACACTGGAATATTTTAAATGTTTCTAACTTTGGATTTTAACTTTAAAATTGCCGTCTTGTAACATGTTATGTCAGAGATGGCACAATAAATTCCAAGTTACCTAATCTAGATATCATTAAAATGAGACGCAGCCTTTAAAAAAGTACTGTTATGTGCCTGTCCCACTTAAGCGATTTTTCAGGCGACTGTCGTCGACTGTCAAATCGGCGGCAGTCGCCTGAAAAACCGGCGACTGGAACGGCGGCTGTCAGAGTGGAACACACGCACATACATTGCTTCCTTCACCAGCGCGTTATGCAGGTGGGGGACTGGGCCAGCGTGCGGAGCGCTGTCTGAGTGAAATTCACACGGAGCAAAGCCAAATACAAACCCACACTACGTTGAACAGGAAGGTTGGCGCTGTAATTAAGACGTTGAAAGCACTGTGCACGGAAGGGGTCACAGAAGTCCTTTAAAAGAGGAGGGGAAAGGGGGGGGAGAAGGGGAGAATGGAGAAGGGTGGGAGAAGTGGGGAGAATGAGTGGAGTGGAGAAAACTTTTAAGAAGCCAGAGATGCACGGCTGTGAAGCTCGGCGGATATTAACATTACCGGTCGGTTATCCTTGGTTCTGAAAACTACTGCTTATATATTTTTCTCCTACGAGTCAATGAAATTCACCGGTCAGTACCGGCTACAACCTACGAGAACCTTCAACCTCCTGGCAACCCACTAGGACCTCCTGACGACCCAACTATGGCAGGTAAATTCTCGCTAATCTCCATGGCGGCTTCATTCTGGTCGCCGCTAATTTTTCAACATGTTGAAAGATTTGCGGCGAACATAATGAAGTCGTGACAAGTTCCCAGAATGCGGGCACTCTTCATGACCACGAAGGCGACTACTTGGCAACCACCCGTGAGCATGTGACGACCATGTGGCGACCGCAGAGTCTCCTGCAGTCGCTTAAAAAGTTGCCTAAGTGGGACAGGCCCATTAGGTAGGATTCCAAATATTTAATTTTGTTCCCAACTCTGATGCACACAATTGGTTGTTAAAAGAAAACCATTAAATACCGGGTTGTTATCACATCCACGTTACCAATAACTCTTGAAATCGCAAGTGATGTCGTAATACACTAGGGGTGGATTAAAACGAGTCTGCAAGATGTGTTGTATTTACTTCCAGGATTCCCAAATGTTAATTGAACTAGTCCCATCAAGAGATTAAAAATCCAGCCTCAGAAGGCTGTTAAAGCGTTCAGGCATGAAGAAAATTAACTCTATAGATAGTCACACAGATTCAGTAATACTGAAAACACTGCTTAAGAAACTTTTTTTTTCCACCCCCTTTCCTCCAGCTACCCCACATCAGTACAAATATTCAAATTTGTTTATCCAACTTATCCCAGAACCCTCACTCAGTCTTTGACCTGAAACATTAACTGTCTCTCCACAGCCTGATTCATTTAATATTCCCAACACCTTGATTTATTTCACTACTCGATACTCAAGTGATAGATTATTCTGTTTATTAGCTGGGATTCCATTTGGACTGCTGTTATAAATGTTTTGCTGATTATGAAATAAATCACTTTTTGTATTTGGACTTTTCTTGTAATGGATTTAACGCTGACACTCAACTGAAGACCAATGGTCTCGATCTGAAACATCACTGATCCATGTTCTCCAAAGATGCTGCCTGACCTGCTGAGTTAATTCTATAGATAGTCGTAATACACTAGGGGTGTATTCAGCACTTCAGGTTACTTCAGAACTTTGTGTCCTTTTGTGTATTAACCAGCATCGAAGTTTTTTATTTCTCTACTGAAATAATAGTTCGGCATCTTCGAAATTAAACAGGGAAGGGTGCAATGATGACATACGCATGCCAATTTCAAGGCACATAGCAGGATTATAACCAATAAACTTTGGAACTTTTTACACAGCAAAGGAAAAGAAAAGATGGCTAAAGAAAAAGTGCTAGAGTCTCTTGAGATGATAGTATCCTGAAATGCTAGGATATTACTATTCTGTCAGCATATGTGTGGACAGGAAATGGCTTCCAAGGAACTGTACCTGTTTCATGAGCCTTCCCTTTGTATATAACTGTCAATGGGTTAAGAACAAGCTAATCAATATATCTGGGAGATAATGGGGGAAGAGATTGAGGTTGGATCGATTACATACAGGTTATAATGAAAAACTGGAAACCGGCACAGGTCAATAGATTTATAGTCATGGCAACAGCCCTTCAGTCCAACTTCTCCATGCCAATTAATTCTCTATTTAACCTAGTCCTGTTTGCCAAATTTGACCCATATCCCTCTAAACCTATCTTATCCATGACCTGTTTCAAATGTCACTGAAATGTTTGTTACATGTGAGATTCTGTTTTGCTACAAATGTTAGAAAGTGTTTGTTTTCTTTGTTGAAGTATTTAAACACTGTAGTACTATCAATCCAGAAGATAGATTTCCCCAGCTCAAGCTGCAGTTCTTTTTGCTGCATTATGACAATTTTAACAGCTAAGACTGCAGCTGTAAGTTCCATTTTGGAATCGTCATTTGCTTCAATGGTGCCAATCTGTTTTTTTTCCATTAAGAATGCAACATGTACTTTGTTATTATCTTTTTCCAGTCTTCAATATGAAAACAGTAAGTAAGTAAGTAAGTAAGTAAGTAAGTAAGTAAGTAAGTAAGTAAGTAAGTAAGTAAGTAAGTAAAGTAAGTAAGTAAGTAAGTAAGTTAGTTAGTTAATTAATTGGACAAGTATTCACATAGAAGGAAAACAAAGCTTATGTACCGTAGCCACTTTCACTTGCATCTGAAAAGTTGATGCAGCTGTGCATATCTGATTTGACCAAAGTTGTAGGCATCATGCATCGGTCCACAAACGAATTCCGAGATCTTGTTGAGTTCCGCTAAGCATTCTGTCCGTCGTTTGAGAGAACGTTACGTTTATACTCTCAGCCTATCCAAGTTTCCCTTACAGAGAATCTGCAAAATCAACTTGGCTGGCAGTGTGTAAATGCTGCAAGAAATCCTAAAGGTCGTAAACTGAACCAATCACCGATAGAATACCCTTCTTGTACGTGGTTGCTTTTGAATCGAGATTCTGAACGTAAACACATCTATTCAACACATCAGTGCAGTCCCAGTGCTCTTTCCATTGGTAGATTGTCTTTATCAAATCCCTGGTCTCCTTGGCTCTGTGTTCTTGTGGAATGGATGTCAATACAGCACAATGTTGCTGATCCACTTTGATAGCATGAATCCTCCCTTATTGCAGAGGGAAGTCAGATGTTTTACCATTGAATTGCATCCTGTTCCGAAAGACATGGATTTTTAAACAATTATCCATATAAAAGTTGTTCTTTACTGTGTTTGACACTTCTTCTGAAAAGTGACGCTTTATTGTCCTCGGCGGTCTTCCTTAATGCAAAGTTGGCACAACTTGGTGATGACACTGCTCCAAAGAGATGTCCCTTTCATCCGGTATTCAACAAGATTTTATTGTACAACAACCATCAGGCCACCAAAGGAATCGCAAATAGTCCAATATGCTTTTGATACTTGACTTGATGAAACTTTGCTTTAATATTAGCCATCAAAGCAACTGGTTCTTGTGCTGAATTTAATGAGAACTCCAATGAGTTGGTAAGTTCCAGACCCTGTAGGAGTTGACAGTTAAGTGATGTTCCTTTGAAGATGATTCCAGTCAATGACCACCCTCAAAATTCAACAACAAAAAAAAATCCTGAAATAGAATCCCAAATTTCCTGGAATTTGATGGGTATTTCCTAAAATTTTCAGAAATGCTTCCTGCGTGCTATTTGTTGCTCTTTTTTTTTCGCGGGCACACGTTAACAACACAAAGAAGAACAAGGCAAAAACAGATCTAGTAACTACACCATAGCTGCTTGTTTCTGTTACTCACTTGTACAGTGTTATGCAATGTCATATATGTGCAAATATATGATGTAGCCTAGTCGCCATGGTAGGCATATTGTGTGTTCAGTGCAGTGTGTGCCTGGAATACAGTGTCACAAATAATTCAATACAACAATCAATTAATCAAATTATTATTTTTCACAGCGCACCAATCAAGGTACAGTGAAATGTAAGTTACCATACAGCCTCTAAATTAGCCTCAAACTATACTGGGTTGTGACGGCCTTCCCGTCCCTCCTCCCCTTTCCCCTCTCCCCCTTTCCCTCTGTTTGCCCTTTCCCTCTCGCCCTTTCCCAAAAACTCTCAGCACCTGCCCTAGCTCCCCCCTTACCCCTCCTCTCCACCCTATCCCCGTCTTTCCCCTCGGCCTCCATCCTCCATCTACCTCCCTCTCTCTCACCTCCCTTCTCTCTCTCCCTCCCTCCCTGCGCTGGAGGTCCCGTGGCGGGGTGGGGGGGAGGGGGGAGGGGGGGGGGAGGGAGGGGGCTCAGCTGGAGCGGCGCCTGGTGTTGGTCACAGCCGATGCCGGACTGAGTCAGATATCAGTCGTTCACGGGCTCCCCTCCCGCCCGCCCGGTGACGGGCAGAATGGTCTCCTGGGACCACCCGCCGGCAGCAGACCCACCCACTCCCTGGGCGCCTGGCTGACTGGTAGCGAGGTTCCTCAGATCCCATGGATGGAGGCGATGGACCGGGCGGCGAGACCCTGGGGCCCGGACAAGCGGACACTCATTTTTTTCCCAAATCATCCCGCGGGCTTGGATTGACCCCTTTGTGGGTAGTTAGACACCTCTGATAAAATACAAGCAGACTCCCCCTCCCACTATATTCCACCACTCACCCCTGCCCAGGGCACGCAGCGCGTGATGGGCAATGTATGTAGTGCAAATGGTCCCGCCCCGGGCCCACTGCACAGCGTGGGGAGACGGCATCATTTTGCATCCCTCCACTTTCTCTAAGCCTATAGGGCAGTTTTAGAATGATAATCTTCATATTACTAACAACATTCATTTCTTCCCATGTTGTTGAGATTTCTCATCGAGCTACAACAACCTCCTAAGAAATATCAAAAATTTCATATCTTCTGGCTCGATAACTAACCAAGCAAAGGCCTCTTCATGTATGCATTAGCAAATTTTAGCTAATGTTATTTCAGCAATTCTCTCGCCATTTGATAGCCCTCATCTGGCAGGCACATGCTGACAACTTTCAACAAGCGGCCGTGAATATCTGCTTGTGTATTGCTCCAGAAATCGTAAGCGATCTCTTTCATAATAGTTTTCATTTCCACTCCTTCGTCAAACGCTATTATGAAAGTTTCATATTGCAAAGGATCACAGTCATACTTATTTCCATTGAAAGGTAAGGTGGAAGAAAGGTTCTGCTGACGAGGAGCTTACTGAGTTTAGTTTGATTCCTCACCAATCATTAGAATTCATTGTTGAATCCCGGGGTGATACAGATGTATGGTGAACAGGCCTTTGCCAATCTGGTCTCATTTGATCCTGTACATTAGATCTATGAGAAGAGTGCCGAGTTGCTGGCTCATAAGATGTGTTGCTTCGGTCTGGCACCCTGTTGCTGGAATGCAAGTTTTGAGCCGCCTCCATCCACTCAGTGCTAGCTCTGAGTCACGAGACCAGACTGGCTCTGGCCGTGGATCAATTTAGCTGCTGCTTCCAGCTTAGATGCTTCCTTTCTATTAAGGATCATTTCTCTAAGATGCATTCAAACCGCATCTTAAACCATGACTTTTCCAGTACCTCTTTCTGGCTCTTGACAAATGCCAATTTGTGGCTAGTTCCAGCTTTTTTTTTTCTCTCTACTCATTGCCTTCTTCATTCCTCATTCTGTGCCTCAGCCTCTCTCCTCATCTGTTCCACATGTGCCTTCAGCCTCTCAGCTCCCTCATTTGGTTCTTCAGTTGCCTCACCTCAGGCTTCATTTTCCAATGCAGCAGCTTGTAGTGCAGCCATAACTGCCTCAGCTTCAACATGGGCAGAGACCCCTTGTGGTTGAACTGGCTACAGAACCAGATTTATATCTGCGTGTTCGACATTTGAAATAATATCTTGGGGTTAATTTCTTTTCTTCCCATTTTCAGCACCTTGTTGCATAGCTTTCCGCTCTGTAGGAGCGTATGTTCGTGCCATGATTTTGCCAACCACTTCCTCCGCCTCTTCCAATGAAACCAGGGAAAAAAAAAAAATGCTCTTCTTCGATACCACTGTCATTTGCCATTCACTATTAAGTGTTTTTCTCCAACTCATCACGGCAGAGGTTCCAGTAGTGTTCCAGGTTGGCTTGTATTTCCTGCATTCTCCTTCTGATCCCATTAGTTCCCTTTGGTATCCAATTGACTTGCTAACTTGCTTCCACTTGTCCTGTCTCTGGCCCTTCCAGACATTTTTCCAGGTAACCTGCTTGTCCTTTTGTCAGCTTGGTAATTTCCTTCTTATCTTCGCGCTTCTCTGGCTCCACATCTCCTCCTGATGGCGATTTCTTCTTCATAATTACTAGCTAGCTGATCCATAATGATGAACTTATACCCTTATCGCAAATGTACATTCAGAGTCGTTTTTCAAACTGCTTGATGTTTGAAAACAACAACCACGTTTTCTTGAAAACCAGCATCATTGGATTCCAAGGTTACAAAGGTCACTTCTTAGCCACTATCTTGGTAAACAATCTTCAGGCTGATGACACACCTTGTAGAAGTTCATAAACACATTATTTCCATGGTCATATAGTCAGCGCTAATAGCTATCTTCGTTTACCATAACTATATTTTCATGGCTGTTTTTTCAATACTTCTTCTAGCTGTTGGCGTGCACAGCCTAAAGTTGTAGGACAACTGTGGTCTATTTTGCTTATTTGATTGTGCAAGCCAGGTTTGATTCCATTCGTCGAAACAGGGTGGACCAACGTGAATGGGTTGCAATCTACCCACCGCTTTTTCAATCTGCATTCAGTAATATATCTGCAGGCTAGCATCACTGAAGGACTTTAGCTTTAAAAATTCTGTCTTTAAAGTTGACTTTCAAATACCACCAACCCGTTCTTTTACATCACGGGCCCAGGAATGAGTCCTTCAATCTTTGTTTTTTCTGATGACCCAGTTAGTACCGGGTTCAATTTGCTTACAACCAGAAGAATCTTTCCAAAATTCAAGCTATATATGTCCACACGTAGAGATTCAGCTTTCTTCTTTCGTTCATCGATTCCATTTCGTAGAGCCACAGTTTTTACTTCACTCATAAGAACAGTTTTACTTCCTTAATGGGCAATTTCTAATACCTTCTCAGTCAACTTCGTTAGCCATTACTTCTCGGGGAATGTGATGTAGCTGTAGCTGTAGTTTACGTACCCACCGTACTCTTTATGATAGCAAAAACGAATCTTCATACGTTGCTTGTTGATTAATTGGTCTTTATTGAAGTAAATTATATAACAAAGAAATAACTCACTCAACTTTCTCTGTTCTCAATAGCTGTTAACAGTTGTGGCATATAAATCATATAAGAGTGTCTTCTTATGAGTGTGGCATCTCGTGTCTCGTGTATCGTGTTATTCCATGAGATTGTGGTTAAAAACTGTTTAAGGGCCTGTCCAACTAAGGGATTTTTTCGGCGACTGCCGACATCATTGGCTGACGTATCAGGTCACGAAAAAAATGCCGCGGCATGATGGACATATTGACGTGGCAGTTATGCGGCGTGATGATGTATGACCCGTGGTGTTTGTTTCAAGTATTGCAACATTCTTTTTTGTCGCTACGGAATCTTTGAAATGTTCAAAATCTTTTGGGGACACTGATATGACGCTGGCAAAATCGTCAAGTGGGGACAGGACCTTTAGCCTTCACATCCCCTCGGATCACACAAAAAAGTAAAATCTAGCGGTTCTGCGTAGCTCCTCCCAGTAGACCACACCCCGATATGTATGAAATCCCAACCCCTCAGTACAATTAAAGTCCCACACTACAAAACGTACAGATAGCATAAAAACTAAATATATAGACATGGCTATAAAATATGCTGACTTAAGGTAATGGATCCTACACTCCACATAAGGCCTTAACAAAGTCTTGTCGTACAATGACAACATAACATCCCAGCTTCTATACGCTGATGTCCAGCATGCCAAAAGGCTTCTTTGCCACCCTGTCCACCTGTGACGCCACTTACAGGACAACAACTGTACGTGTATACCTCGTCGCTCTATTCGGCAACACTCTCCAGGACCCTATGTTTCACGCTTTGAATGTTTCTTAACCTGCTTTGAGGTTTTCCGAATTCAACACATTGCACTTATCTAAATTAATTTAAATTTGCCATTATGGAGATATTTTGGAAGGCTGAGAGGGAAAAAGTAAAGTCAGAGGGAAATGTTGGATTGTAATGTATCTAGACTTTCAGAAAGCCTTTGTTAAGGTCCCGCACGGGAGACTGGTGACTAAAAGATTAGAGCACAGGTATTGGGGGTAGGGTTGTTGCCATGGTAGAAAATTGGTTGGCAGACCGGGAAGCAAAGAGTAGGAGTGAACGGGTCATGTTTCAGATGGCAGGGCAGTGGCGAGTGGAGTGCGCAAGGCCCGTGTGTTGGGGCCTGCAACTGTTTACCCTATATATTAATGATTTGGAAAGAGGGAATTAGGAGCAACACTAGCAAGGTTGCGTATGACACAAAGCAGGGTGGCAGAGTGAGCTGTGAAGAGGTTGTTAGGAGGTTGCAGGGTGACCTGGACAGGTTGAGTGAGTGGGCAGATGCGTGGCAGATGCAGTATAATATAGATAAATGTGAGGTTATCCCCTTTGGCGGCAAAAACAAAGGGGGCAGATTATTATCTCAATTGGGTTAGGTTAGGTAAGGGGAATGTGCAGAGAGACATGGGCGTGTCCTTGTACACCAGTCACTGAAAGTTAGCGTACAGGTACAGCAGGCAGTTGAAGAAAGCTAATGGCCTTCATAATAAGAGGATCGTATATGGAGTAAAGAGGTTGTTTCTGCAGTTGTATAGGGCTATGGTGAGACACATCTGGAGTATTGCGTACAGTTTTGGTCTCCCTACATTTGAGGAAGGAATCCTTGTGATGAGGCAGTACAGCGTAGGGTTCCGCGATTGATCCCGGGATGGCGGGACTGTCACATGAGGGAAAGCTTGAAAAGACTAGGATTGTATTAACTGGAGTTTAGAAGGATGAGGGGGATCTTATAGAAACATAAAATATAAAAAGACTGGACAAGCTAGAGCTGCCGGACAAATGTTCCCAATGTTTGGTGAGTCCAGAAAACCAGGGGCCACAATCTTAGAATAAAGGGGAATCTTTAAGACTGAGGTGAGAAAAAAAAAAAACGTTTCCACCCAGAGTGTTGCAAATCTATGGAATCCCCTGCCACAGAGGGGAGTAGAGGCCAAATCACTGGATGGATTGAAGAGAGAGTTAGATAGAGCTCTAGGGGCGAGTGGAGTCAAGGGATATGGGGGGAAGGCAGGCACTGGTTATTATGATAGGGAGCGATCTGCATGAGTCACAATAATGGTGGCGCTGGCTTGAAGGGCGAAACTGGCCTCCTCCTGCACCTATTTTCTATGTTCTATGTCTATGTTTCCTATGGTGGGAAGAACTGTGAAGGCAGGTAAAACTGTAGGGAAGATGGGGATTTGCCGTTGATCGTGGATCGTGGAGGAGTATGTTTATTGAACCTGGTTTTCACACACCTGCATGAACTTGTTTGCAAGTGGTCCTTTTCACATCTTACTTGAAGATAATTCACTTTTTTTAATTTTAATAACGTGTTTCTCATGTACTACGTAAATTGAATGGCTCCATTAGGTGAAAAGAAAATTCTGAGATCCAGCTTTTTTAGTGCCTCCTAATTTACTCTTTCCTCGTTTAGCAATGTCTTGCAGATAAAACATTCATCTATCTCACCTCCCACTTGAACACGGGGAAAGATCTCTCTCCTCCTACATTGCCCTTGGAACAGGGCCTCAAAAAAAGCAAGGATCTCAAAATAGCGTCTGTGTATTGAAGTGTTTCATCGTATTCATAAATATTCTCTCGGCTGGTAGCTCACAGGAAATATTTCCTAAGTTGGCGATGGCTAGTCTTAGAAAGACACAAATTACTGCCCAATGTCCTCATCCATGCGGACCAAACAAACATAGCATGTACCCAGAAGTACAGGAAATGTGTGGCCTGTTTACTTCATTTCTCACTATTTGAATGCTAAAACACATTCGAATGATTAGCTTTATGATATGTAATAAAGTAACTAGTATGTACGTTTCCGTACCCTCTTACATGTTCCTGATGTTAGACTTTACTCCATTTATAGACTGCTGGTGAGTCCCTCATTACATTTTTTCACATAATAGAAACATGAATTAGTTTTCAATTGTAGAGAGTATTGACTTGAACAGTTCATGAAGTGTTCCAAACAGACTTAATTAGTTAATTCGCCCCTCAAATCTCTACCATTCATCAGGGCGCTGATCTATCTTTCCCTCTCAACCCCAATCTCCGCTTTTATCACCATATCACTGACCCTTACTAATCAAGAATTTTCAATCTTGCCATTAAAAATATACCACTGACTGGGCCCCACAGCTGTCTGTAGCAATGAATTCACAATTCACCACCCTCTGACAAATAAATCGTCCTCATGGCCTTCTAAGGGTACGTTCATATCTGGGCTATGGTATGGCCCTGGACTCTCCAGATTCCATCCAGGCTCGCGTACGGTATGTTCAAAGAGATCTCCCCCATCTCTAAATCGACGGAGTACCAGCCCCATTGCATGGTTCTAAAACGTCTATGTGTAAAGCAATCATCGAGATATTATCATAACCACTCTGGACCTCGCTACGCCAGTAATCCTTCGCAGTTGTTGCCTCACAATTTTCCAACTGCAGTCTGACCAAGGCCATAAAAGCCGCATGCATACATCCTTTTTTCTCATTCTAGCCACTCTAAAATAAATGTTAGCATGCTTTTTCCTCCTTACTAACATTTGCTTGTTGGGAAATTCTTGCACCGCTTCAATGGCCCTTTGCACCTCCGATTTCTGAATCTCTCCCATTTAGCAAGTAGGCCTATGCTTTTATCCTACTACCAAAGCTGACTCCACACTGTGTACACGTGGTCATCTGCCACTCTGATATTAACCCATCGGCCTACACCGTCCAAGTCCCTATACAGAGTCCACAAAACTTCACATAAAAAATAAAGGGAGCACAAATGCGGTCACTTCAGCGGGCGACAGATCTATCAAATAATAATGATTACATGTAGCCCCAACGACATACCACCAAGATATTTAAAAAAAACATTAATAAGCATTAATACAGGCATATAATCAGCAAAAACCAACATTAACATTAATAAATAGCAACAATGGACAGCACGCTCAAAAAACCATCAGCGCATGCTATACCAAAATCACTTTTAACCAGCACACTTCAGTGGCAAATTTTCACAGAAGCTTACGGATAAGTCAGAGATATAATATAACAAGACCCAGGACTGGCAAGTTACCAATTTGCCATTACATTAACCCATTATTTAATTGCCGTCAATTTAAGTTTCCCAAAAATTGATGTGATATATATTCACAACAATACTGATAATTTAAATGTTAATTGTGAAGTCTTAAACCGATTTTAGAAGAAGTTCATGCCGTAGTAGAACTCACAAAATTATCTTTGCCGTGCCATGATCGTCTTGCATAAATTTGCTCTTCTGTTGTATGATAGATTCAATTGCTAGAAAAAACACGGCATCAGAAAAAGGTTAATCCAATATATGTGAAAAATGTTGCTGCTACAGAATGTGACAGGATTAGGCTGGCAAATAATTTAATTACTAAAAGTATGATATGACCACTTCCGTGTGTTCTGTATATCGTTTTTACAAAAAAACGCTTGCCACATAGGCTGTGATTTTTGGCCAAGCTTACAGGCCCCCTCCGCTGGCAGGATGAGGATAGTTTCCACGACTAAATAAAAGAGTTTACAGTTTTAAAAATGTGAGATTCCTATCCTGACGGCAAAGCCCTCGGAGGGAAATATGTACCAGAAGTGTTAGAA